>NW_024542766.1:5295000-5580000 GCF_018151105.1 Drosophila obscura | reverse complement strand
CTGATGGATGGAGGGTAACGTTTATGATTTTATATAAATAAATAAAATAGAATAATAAATAAAATAAAAATAATAAATAAAATAAATAAATACAAAAATAAATAAATAATAATAAATAAATAAATCATTTATTTTTATATTTTTTTTATCCAATATATTATATACACATATTAATATACAGCTCCCTGATTAAGACATTTAACTCGTGCCTACACTTAGACATAAATATTATGACTGCTTCATCGTCAGCTTCCTTTTCCCCCGCAAAATACATAATTAGTTTATACACCACAATATTTATTGCTCCCTTCAGTGCCATGCCCGTAAAATGATTCCAAGTTGATCTGCTTGCCCGAAGCTAAATCAAAATCGCACCAAGACTAAAAACTTTGCAAGCTAATAAATGGCATGGAAAAGTTTTCGGTATGCTCGTTTGTCATTTTCCTGGTTAACTGCGACCCGCCAAAGAGACAGACGAACGAGAGGGAGTCCAAGAATAATTGTCAATTTGTTTTGTGGCACCGAAAAGAGCCCCACCAGGAAGACGATGGCGGCTGCTCTTTGGTGCAAATAACGCCTGACAGCAATAAAATTTATTTAAGTGGCCTCATAATTGTTAACAACAAGAAGAACAAATATAATAATAAAAGGCAAACAAAAGGCAGCTGCAAGTGAAATGAGCAATTATTTAGCCATGAAAAATGTAAAAACCTCCAGCAACAGCAGCAGCAACAACAACAACAACAACAACAACAGCAGGCGTCATAATAAAGTTATTATCCGGGAGACAGAGAACGGGTGCGCAGGGAGAGAGAGAGCGAGCGGGCTGAGCGGGTTGTCATTTGGTGGGGGCTCGCAGGCGGAGCAGAGATACGCAAAATACTCAACAATGAAAAATATTAATAACGTTAATGAAATTCTCATTTGCTTGGGCGGCAGAACGCACAGGCATGGATGGGGCAGAGCAGGGATAATAATGTTAATGAGAGAAGGACTCGGTGATGGCGCGGGCCTGTTTGGAGGCGACAAGTGACATGCCAAGGGTTAAGTTAATGCCTCGCAAAGCACAAGGCACATAAAATGGAAGGTGAGGCAGCTGCAAAAGTGCTTGAGTTGTGGTTTAAGCCTGCGGGGGTGGGTGGAGGAGCACTACGAAATCTTTTCGATCGGCGCTGCTTGAAGGAGAGAGAAAAAGAGCTGGCACAGCCTTACCTACTTTTTAGTATACCTTGGCCAGGCATTCGTCTTTACGCTTGCTCTCTCTCTACCTCCCACTCTCTTTCTCTCTTGTCTTGCAAAGCAAATATTTGCCCCGCTAAGTAGGCAGCAAAAAAAAACTTTAAATGCCTTTGTGTGTGTGTGTGCGATTGTGGGGGCGTGTTAATATGTATGTGTGTGTCTGTGTGTGCTTCAATGTTTGTATGCTTGTGTGGGTGCTTGCGGTCAGTGGCAACATGATTTTTTGTGTGTGTTATTTTTTTCCATATAATAAACTTAATGAATTTGTCATGAGACTTTGATGACTTTTAAGTACCAGAACTTTGTTTGCCAGTGTCCTGCCAGGAGTCAGGAGTGTGCAAATTTAATGCATTCCATTATTAAATTGGTTTATTTTATCACATGGAAATTGTGTGTCTGGTCTGTGACACAGAGTAGAAATCATAATAACTTTTTCCCCATAACTTTCAAGTGAATAATTTCTATATGTATTCTATAAAATTCTATTCAAATCAAGAACCATTTATTCCAGTGTAAATTATTCTTAAGCTGTAAGCTTCGTTGTTAGGTATATATACTTGAACAGCATTTAAAGATAGATAATTACATTTTCCACAACAAATTTATTCGCCGGAAAGCCAGAGATTCTATGCAAAAACGGATTATTATTTCACCACAACAATTAAACACTTAAAGCACTCCCACTCCCACAATCAATCAGACATATGTAATTCATTCAATCGATTTTTAAATAAGGATCATTAAAGCATAATCAACTTTTGCAATTTAGTTCGAGTCTAAGTAGATTACAGCTGTGTTAATTGGCCTGGAAAAAGTGCAGCTATTTGTGGGTATTTAAAGTGTATTTGGTTGATTTACTCGTACAAACCATACGAACCATGGCTCTTTATTGTTAATCTGTCTTAAAAAGTCTCATCATCTAGTTATGCATTTAAAAAACACGTATCGTTCCGATTGGAATGCAGTCCGTCAGCCACATATCCAGCCGTCACATTTTAATTGCCCTGACACTGTCAGCGCTCCTCCCCCACACAGAGTAGCCCATTAATTTAGTTAGTTCGCTTCCTGGCCGGACCACCCCCAGTACCCAGTGCGGGCTGTGCCGCGCCCATCCTGCCACACCACCGGAATGTCATGCAACATGTTAAATAACAAGTGATTTACATTTTTTTTATACATTACAATTGTATATTCTTTCTGGCCGGCATTCCGCGCACGTGCTGGCCATGATTGTAATGCAATTAAATGAATAATTAAATATAATATGCCGCCGGACACATTTGTCCAGCAATGTCCGAAATCAGGAACGGAATGACCAACAGTTTGCGAATATCTTTGCAGGGGAATTGGTCGTATTTATCCATATATAAAATCGATACATGTATGCAGAAACTATCTCTGGAAAAATTGGCAGATATTTTTAATATTTTTGTAATGCAACCAATCAAATGAACATGTAATGATTTAAGGGATAGATTGTTGATCCACAGATGGAATATATGTATTTAGTTATAGGCGTTACAAACATCAGGTGTATGTGTGGGTAGGACAGACGGGAATCCTTTCACTCTACAGGGAATAGAGGGGAATGCATATTGCCCTCTTCCTTTGTGTTTATGTGTTGTTTGAGATCCTCTGTGTGCTTTTGTTTCTTTGAATTACCTAAAACTTGACATGTTTGCGATCCCCAACCTGAAGTTTGGCCAAAGCAGAGGCCAACGACACAGGCGGAGGCAACATCAGTGGTGGCAGCTTGACGAACTCCAGCTTGAAATCCTTAAACAGGCTGCGTGCCAAATACAGAAACGGTCCATTAATATTGCTTTTCGTCTTGACCGATATTTCGCTATAAATGCGGTCCTCTGGGTCGGTGCCACAGCCCAAAAAGGTTTCTGGCTTCAACTCGAATTCGAAGTCAGCCTTGATATCCGCCTTGTTTCCACAGATGGCTATTGGAATATCTGCACAGAACTGTTCCATCATTACGGCGTAGTTGGGAAATGTGTCGAAGGCATCCGCCGCGGCCAGATCAAACATCAAGATCGCGCAGCGGCTGTCCTTGTAGAAATCAACCGGATAGCGCTCCAGCTCCTTATCCTCCTTGCCCCAGTCCCACACATCGAATCGAATGGGTCCGCGCGTGGTCTTAAATATCAGCGTGTCCACGTTGGTTTCAAACCTGTCCGTGGGGACATACTCCTTCTTGAATTCTGCAAACTGATGGCGTCTTAAAAACGTGGTCTTGCCACACTTTGCGTCGCCCATAATAATACACTTGTAAGGCACATCCATGGTTACAGAATAGGCTAGACCTGCGTAGAGTATTATTTTACAGAGTAATTTCTTTAATTTCGAATCTCTGTAAAGTTGATTCGTAAAATAATAAAGCTTCTAGAATTTACCCAATTATTTGCCAATATTTTCGACGCTTACTTTATAGTGTTGTACAACTACAAATGCTAGGGATGCTAGTGTTGGTGTGGCGCTGCTAGCTGGCAGTGCCGATATATTTAACTGATATAGTTTTTAATGTTTTTCTTATTTTTATCATTTACCAAAGCTATAATCAACTATTTCTATACTATAAAAAATACTTACCATTATTAAGGGTTGAACCGCCAACGCTGACGCCGTTTCCCTCGCTGCCAGTATCGGTGCTCAAAGCCATCGTTGAGGCCAATAGGCAGGCCAGAACAACCGCGAGGTGCATTAGAAATATTGCAAAGTGATTAAACATGTTGGTTAAACGGTATATGGATTACACTTTGTTTCGAACGTTTTGTTTGCCTTATCAATTATGCAAGAAAACGGTTTTAATTAATTAGTGCCACGGCAATGCAATTTTTTGTTATCATTATTATTATTATTTTTTTGTTATATATTTTTGGGTTTTTTACTATTTCTTCTTTTAAATGAAATCGCTGCACAGTTTTTGTAACCTGATTGTTTAATGCTGTTTATGTTTTTATTATTTTTTAAAATGCTGCACATTTAATTGGTATACACGGGCTTTTTGCATGGATTATTATCCTGAAATGTAAAGGAAAAATTATGAATTGAAATGCCATCATTAATCACAGACTGAAACATAAATTTAAAGAGAAACAACATTAAACGAGACGCGTGGTCCAATTTGCTTATAGATTTATATATGTATGTATTGTATTTAAGGGCAGACTCTGCTGATTTATTTGATACCCGACCCCCAACACAGACGCCGCCACAGACGACAGCAGACATTCAGTTCCCAGTTTCCAGTTCCCAGTCTGGGTATGAGGGGGGCTGTGCAAATTCTTGATTGAATTTCGCCTGACGTAAGCGGATTAAAAATAAATTCTATGAGAAAGCATAAAACAACACACAACACAACAGCAAGAAAGGAAGAAAAAAAAAGGGCGTTATGGCGGTCAAGTCATAAAAACGCAGCAGACAAAAAGCACAAACGTTGCCACCCCAATTGGGCAGCATGAGACAGATAAAAAAATCGCTTATTTGGGGAGCAGGAAAAAAATACAACAAAGCAATAATGAAACACTGATTAATAACCAAATGCCTCTAACTATTTTACACAAATTAAACGCACTGTACAATGGAATGTTCAAATTAGTATGCTTCCAATATGTGTTCAACAATTTCAAAAGCAATTAATTTATTTAAGCTTTAAATTAACAATTAACTGGCTGCCATTCAAGTGCCTTCCGCTTTTGAATTGAAATTCAACCCACAATTGATATCTCATGCCGCAAGTCCCCATCGCCTTAATTAAAACCTAATCAGATACTCCATTAAACGGGGCTCAGACACAGAACAGTATTAAAAACCCCAAGACCATACTTCCCCCAAGCAGAACCTGGACTAAACCGCTTAGCGGAGACGGAGACTTGATAGCCAAACACAACACTGCAAGAAACAAGGCGTCTAAAATGAAAAAACAATACTTTTAAAAATGGAAAAAGACAAATTTTTTAAATGGTCCCACAATTCAGGGTGAAAATCATTGAAACATCTGGTACATCTGATTTAAATAATGAGATATATGCGACTGCAAGTGCAAACTAGAACATATATTTCTCTGGCTCAAACAGCATGCTTTTCCCTTAAATTTCTAATTATGTGCTGCTCACACAGTCATTGAAATAAACATTTTTGAGGAACTGCCAGCTGATTTTTTGCAAGTTAAGTTGGCAGCGCCCCACCAACACTAGCATCCCTAACATTTGTAGTTGTACAACACTAGAAAGTAAGCGTCGGAAATACTGGCAAATAATTGGGTAAATTCTAGAAGCTTTATTATTTTACGAATCAACTTTACAGAGATTCGCAATTAAAGAAATTACTCTGTAAAATAATACTCTACGCAGGTCCAGCCTTCTGTAACCATGGATGTGCCTTACAAGTGTATTATTATGGGCGACGCAAAGTGTGGCAAGACCACGTTTTTAAGACGCCATCAGTTTGCAGAATTCAAGAAGGAGTATGTCCCCACGGACAGGTTTGAAACCAACGTGGACACGCTGATATTCAAGACCACGCGTGGACCCATTCGATTCGATGTGTGGGACTGGGGCAAGGAGGATAAGGAGCTGGAGCGCTATCCGGTTGATTTCTACAAGGACAGCCGCTGCGCGATCTTGATGTTTGATCTGGCAGCGGCGGATGCCTTCGACACATTTCCGAACTACGCCGTAATGATGGAACAGTTCTGTGCAGATATTCCAATAGCCATCTGTGGAAACAAGGCGGATATCAAGGCTGACTTCGAATTCGAGTTGAAGCCAGAAACCTTTTTGGGCTGTGGCACCGACCCAGAGGACCGCATCTATAGCGAAATATCGGTGAAGACGAACAGCAATATTAATGGACCGTTTCTGTATTTGGCACGCAGCCTGTTTAAGGATTTCAAGCTGGAGTTCGTCAAGCTGCCGCCACTGATGTTGCCTCCGCCTGTGTCGTTGGCCTCTGCCTTGGCCAAAATTCAGGTTGTGGATCGTAAACATGTCTAGTTTTAAGTAATTCAAAGAAACAAAAGCACACAGAGGCACTCAACCAACACAGAAACACAATGGAAGAGGGCAATATGCATTACCCTCTATCTCCTGTGGAGTGAAAGGATTCCCCTCTGTCCTACCCACACATACACCTGATGTTTCTAACACCTAAAAGTAAATACACATATTCCATCTGTGGATCAACAATCTATCCCTTAAATCATTACATGTTCATTTGTTTGGTTGCATTACAAAAATATCTCAAACAATTATTTGGCATTCCACATACAATTGTATGTTCCTTCCAATACTTAAATTTTTAGCTAGTTGCTAGCTTTGAAAACTTTTGTGTGAAAGTTCCCTCTTTTTTTTCTCAGTGCGCTGTCAGGTTGCAGTGCCATTGGCATCACCATCGTCATCAGCATCAGCAGCTCCGCATGCTCCTGCTCCTCTGTGGTTATCTGTGGCTGCATGTATGTAGATTCTTTTTCCTTTCTGTTTGCCTTCTAGTCTTCCTGGTTGTGTCATAAGCGCAAAGCAATTTGCTCTGTCAGCTGTTGTTTTACACTCCCCCATTCCCCCACCCCTAACTCTCTGTGTCTCCGTACTCCATGCTGAGTCTATCTCCGGCTCTTGGATCGGCACCATCTCCTGCTCTTGCTCCGCCTTCAATCTCTTCTTAATTGTATTGCAATATGAATGCATTTCAATTAGAATGCTTCCTTCGGGGCCAGCTGTTGTGGATTTGCCGTTTCGTTCAGTCAAAGTTATTGAAATCCATTTGTGAACTTAATTGATTTCCTCGTTTTGCGGATATTTAAAGGGGGGTATGGTGTGCCCCGACCGCCACGACTTTTTAGCCTTGCAGATGATCCTTCCAAAAAAAAAAAGGGATAAGCCCCCACAAAATGTTTGGCATCTCTATTAGCTGAAGTAGTAGCTCCCACAACTCTCTCTCGATGTCTATGCATATTTCACAATATTTCTTGTTTTTTTTCACGCCCCAACGATTTGAACCAAGTTCCCACCCCGCACACACACACACACATCTAGAGGTACTCCCAAAAACAACTTCCTTTCTCCCTGTGCCCCTGTGCCACCTCTATGTGCTTTTTCGCATGCAAAAACTAGAAGAATAAAAAAAGTAAAGCAAAAAAATGCTTTTTGTATTATTGCCAAAAGTTATTATGGCGGGTGGAGCATTCCAATTTTGTTTTGTTTCCTGCCTCCTGCCCTCACTGGCTCTTATTCCTACCCCTCT
The DNA here is from genome assembly GCF_018151105.1 of Drosophila obscura. Taxonomy (NCBI): domain Eukaryota; kingdom Metazoa; phylum Arthropoda; class Insecta; order Diptera; family Drosophilidae; genus Drosophila; species Drosophila obscura. Next base: position 5,572,512 of record NW_024542766.1, on the reverse strand, counting down.
TTCCACCACCCTCTCTGTATAACAACATCTCCATCTGCATCCTCCCGCTCTTCCCTGCAACGCGTTGCGGTGCATACTTTGCGGTTGACTGGAAAAGTTTTTCCTTTCCACGAAATAAGGAATGTTGATGTCACGGTAGCGTTTGTTGCCTGCCCCCTTAAAGTCGAGTCTTTTGCGAAATTTCGCGGAATTCTTATGGGGAAAATGGGAAAATTAACGCTGATATTTGCATTTGTCAGGAGTTTAATTGAGGTTCATTGAATCATGTTTGAGGCTACATCAATATTGACATATTGTCTGTAAATATCATCCATTATTCATTTATATATAAATTATAAAAATTAGCCATTATGCAGTTTGTGTTTTTCAAATTTTCTGCATTTTAATATATAGAATTAATTTATACCTAAGATATAAATTTCTCAGTATTTTAATAATTATTGTGGGCCCTTAAAAATCTACACAGACATGACAACTCGTATTTTCCAGTACATGCAGCTCTTTTTTAAATTTACAATGGTTTTTTACTTCTCAGGTTTATATTATTTATTATCATAATATATGGCTAATTTTTGGAGGTATTTTAAACTGTATTGAAAATTGATTTTTTTCTCTTATATTTCAGTTGCTTAAATCTTGTGCTGAAAGTGCAATATTCACAGCTCCAATGATGCATCAATTGGTAAGTGCATAAATAGCAAATTTTCACCCCTAAGTATGGTCTAACTGTTAAATATTTTTCCCAAAATCCCTCAAAGGGTATTCACGTGTTTAACTTATGATAAACTAAAATCCATCTGCCAGTAGTTGCCAGTAGTTTTGCTCTGCTCTTAAAGCGTTTGATTTTTGCAATCTAGCTAATAGCGAAAAGTCAACACAGCCGGCGGCGGCTTTGATTCCCAATGACAGTGAGTAATGTTTGTTTTATTTCACTTTTATTTTTTTAACTCCGCTGGTATTTTATGTGTGTGTGTGTGTGTGTGCGAGAGAGGGTAATGGGCAATATCTTGACTCTGCAACGGTCTCATCCTGACGGTTTCGTTCATTTAAATCAATATTAATAGCAATGTTTACGCCCCGCAGGCTGTGAGGATGGTGCCATGTGCCTTGTGCCGGTAGTGGTACCTTTTTGCAGTCTCCTGCAATCTCTTGCTTCTCCTGATGAGTACAAAAAAAAAAGAAATAAGGAAGAAATGCACGCACGAATGCGCTGTATCCTACTGAATGACGGTCGCTATACCCCTGCTGCTGAGACTCCTCCTGCTCCTGCTCCTCCTACTACTATGACTCCTGTTCTGTCTGCTGTACTCCTCCATCTGTGACTCCTGCTCCTACTGAGTTCGGAGTCTCCCACGAAGCATTCATTCGCTTGTGCATAATAAATCAATTTACATTTTCTCTCGCCACACGCAAAAATGAAATGCAAATAATGGCAACAAAACCCCAAGGATGGAGCAGGCAGTACGAATCCAGCTCTGACGGGGTGCGATGGGGTGGCATGGGGGTGGCATGGGGGTGGCAACTGAAAGATGTTGGAATGGGTGAAACACTTTTCACCGCAGAGATTTACGCGCACTTAAATCACAGCCAACAGAATTGATCGCCATCAATGAAACAGCTGTAAGAATGGGTAAAAAAAAAAAATAAAAAAAAGAGAGTGGTAAGTACGAGTTGGTGGGGCAGGAGGGAATGGGTAGGGATTGGGAATTTCCTTCTTAATTTCCTTGGAAATCCTCTTCGTCTGTTGGCCATTTAGGGACACCGGGAATGATGCACTTAATGAGCATAAAATATGCTAAATACCCAACGTTTGTTAGTGTCCTGTTGTATCTTTTCGCTGCCATTGGAGTCGAGTCGTGGGAAATGGCAATAAGCGAATCGCAGGAATTATGCAAAAAAGAGTGTTGATGTAAATCAACAGTTGCTCGTCTTCCCCAACGGCCATATCCATGTCAATGTCCAGGCCCTTAGCTCTTAATAAAGGACATTCAGCAGCTGCAGCTGCCACTGCCACTGTCTGCTCTTTGTTTGTCAAGGCGCCAGGGTCTCGAATGAGCAGAGCAAAAAAAGCAGGCAAAAGCAGGAAGTGCAGGAAAACCCAGCTGCAAGTGGAATTTCCACTGATAAAGTATGAGTAATTTAAGGCGGAACAGACAGAATATGTTTTGCCATTTAATTCATAATCAGCATAAACAATTTACACAATATTCAACACAGAATACCACTGAGAATACAAAGGGAATGCATCCGTTTGGAATCAAAAATGCAATGGGAGATGCCAGAGGCTTTTCTTATGTTTTTCGTTACTAAAGAATTTGTAGGATTTCCGCACAGATTGCAGGCGGAAAATATCCATACTGATCACTAATGTATTTCGTATCCATGCAGCAAAAATTTCACGTTGATTTTCCAGATTATTTTTTGTGCTCCCTTTAATTACAACTTAATCCAGAATATCCGTAGCACTTTAGCACTGTCAATAACTGGCCACTTTAAATGCTCTTTAAAATACAGGAATTTAAGAACAGCATTTTCCGCGCTCTGCACTATCGCATTTCCAACTGGAAAATGGCCATTAAAGGTAGCTACCTCATTGACAACAAGGCAATTTCCTGCTGAATTAAACACGTTGGGCAAGCCAGTGTAAAGCGTAAATGCTTTTGTTAAATAAATATGTATACCGTAGCCTGCATAAATATACATACATACATATATACTTATAACTACAGCAAAGGGGGGGCGTACATAAAGAAAGTTTACTTCAATGCTGAGCAGCGTGATTTTTCATGCGCATAGTTCTGCAGACGGTGGAAAACTTTACCCAAAGAGGTTAATACGCTGCATTCAACAGCAAAGAAGGGGACAGAGTGTAGAGTGTAGTGCGAAGGGGGGCACAAGATGGACAGAGAGAGAGAGAGAGAGGAGAGGGCTGTTGAATGGTTTGCTCGATGGAGCTGCAGTTTCTGCTCATCCGGCTCCTTCTGACAGTGGAAACGCCGCGCATAAACAACTGAAGAAATGAAGCCAGAGCACAAAAGGCAACATTTTGCAGCTTCTTTTGGGGGGCGGCACACCCGCATAAACCAACAATGCAAGACAGCAAAAGTGTTTAATAACTCAAGGCGGCGGCGGCAAGGCCATAGAAGTGGGTTGCGGGTGGGATTTGCGATTGGGTGGGGTTTGGGTGTGGGAGTGAAAGCAGCTGGCCGTAACGCTACCATTAGTGATAGAGCAGCAAGAAGACATGAAATGCTATTTTAGTTGTTACAAATCCTTGTTTGTTGCATTTATTATCGATGCCAGCAGAGCACAGAGACTATAGACAGCTCTTCAATGGCTCTAATGATGGCAGTGCAGTCATTGGTGATCGTTTGTTAATCGGAAGAGACTATTATCGATGACATACGATATGTCTATCTATTGAAATTCAGCAAGAAGGGATCTTTGATTGATCTATTGGTTGTAATGCAGTCAGTCGGGATCTTTGGGATCTTCGTATGGCAGCCACGTAGCTACATCGAACTACAAGCCTAGAAAAGCTTAGATTTTTTACAAGAAAATAACCAGACAAGCTTGGAATTTAATGATCTTTAATTTATTAAAAAAAAAACATTTAAAAAAGGATTACAAAATAGACCCATCTTTCCACATTTAATTTCATTTGAATATCTCTTCTTTGAACTCAATCATCATTTGAATCTGTTTTAGCTCTGACTGTGGGACTGCACAAATGTTTGCTATTTGCGAAATTCTCAAGGAGCGCACTTTGAAAATTGATTAGAAAAAACCCATTTAGAAATGGATTTAAAGACGACTTCATATTCTGTCGGAACAAGATCCCTGTAATTTTTCCACGCCGGCTATTGAACCCTGATCATGAATAGTGTATAAAGTACTTGGGGTGGTCGCAAATGTATCCAACATGTATTCTGCGAATTCAATCTCCCTTTCCGCTTAATCTTCAGGCTATCCCCTGTGCAAGTCGCCCCATTATTTGCGCTAATAACTCACCGTGGCAGCAGTTTGTCTGCTCTGTAGGTTGTGTGCAGTGGGGCTGGACTGGCTGCAGCAGTGGTAGACCATCTGGGGGCGAATTGTCAGTAGGAATCAGCAAATCAATTTATAAATAGACCAGCGAGACGACAGAAGAACAACGCCTTTCCATGCTTCCAACTGCTGCTGTTGTTTTTGCTGTTGCTGTTGTTGCTGTCTTCATTTCTTTATTTGCAACATAATTTAATTAGTAGAACGATAGACCCAGAGATGCCACCGCCGCGAGCCGGTAAGACGGGCGACCTTACCCCAAACACACAAAAATCAACAACAAGTCGAACAACGTTGCAACAACAATATGGATGGTGGCATGGCCAATCAAAATACACACTCGCACATAAACGTTGATTAAGACCACAAATTTGTATTTATTAATGGATAAACGATAATATTATTGCAAGCCACAACAAAGCTCGTGGAAATTCACGCGAAAGAACTACTAGCGGTACGGCACAGCGATTTAATGGGAGTTTTGGGACACGAACGAGAACACGACTGCCGCGCGCAACGGTATATTTGGCACTGAGATACGATGCCTGCCACACGATTGAACATAAACGAGCTGCAGCAGCACGAGACGAGACACAGCATCAACCGAAGGGTGGCCGGCTGTCGTGTCTGGTCGTCGTCTGGCAGTCGTTTCGGCTCCGGCTCCAGCTCCAGCCGCCTGTTAAAAAGATAAACAAATGTTGCGGTTGGCCGTGATTTATGTTACATTTACATCTGTTTACAGCGCACATTTAACAGCCACATCCACATGCTGCTGCTGCTGCTGCTGCTGCACCTAACAGCTGTTACCATGTCCAATGCAAATGCTTGCAGCACTTTTAGTGTTTGGAACAAATGCGTGGAAATGTTCTTTGACGCGTTTTATGTTTATCATGTGAGATGAATGTGTGAGAAAAGTTAAAGATCAGCCCCCCAAAAAAATAAAAGGGGCTTGCATCTGTAAGGCTAAAGTGTTTTGTGTATGCAAGGGAAAATAATTAAGATGCTGGGGATTAACACAAAGTCTGAAATTTGGGCAATTCTTGGAAAATTTGTTTCCTTTCTTTGCTGAGTGTTTTGTCTTTGCCTAAGAAACCAAATTTTATTTCGAAAACTTGTAAAAAAAAAGGGGGAAAAGAATGTGTAAGCGCTGAGTAGTTTAATAATTTCATGAAAATAAAACACACTCGGTTTCACATGAGGTTATGAATTATAGAACTGCTAAAAGTGTTTACTAAAAATATGTACAGCATATTTAGACTATTTGGTCTTAAAAAGTTGGAGTTGGGACTGAAAATTTGCATAAATTTAAATGAAAGCTTCTGTGAATATTCTGTTCCAAGCCACTTAACTAAGAACTTCTTTATTATACTTAATGGAGGAACACTTTCAATGCATAATCTTAATTTTTGTATTTTTCTTGTATTAAATGACCCATAATCCCTATAGTTTATAAATCTTTAAATATGTACTTGGATCTATACATATATTATGATTTGCATCTCACTATTTCCATATATGTACATCATTATTTAGTGGCTCGTCTTATTACTATTCTATTCATTTACCAATCCGTTCTCTACTGGGTTTAAGCACTTTATTTGTAACCAGAACTCTCATATTCCTTAGCTTTGAGTTTTTAATATTGGCAAATTATGCGATAAACTTCCAAACTGCTCTCATTTTCTACGCGATCTACAGCCAAAAATAAACCAAATATTCTGTTCTGTTAGGGCTGAAAGAAAATGCGGCAAGGACAATCATAACATTCTTTGACTCGAAGCTAACATTCAGGACTTTGTAGGGGTAGTGCTAACGTAGGGCTGTTATAGGAATAATTCTCTTAGCTTTTAAGTGATATTTAACAGCTCAATGTTAGCCCAAAGCCATGCTGCTCTTTGCCTGCTGTTCATATTTAACATGCCCGATGAAAGCGCTTACTTAATGCTAACATAGTTGCTGTTACATTGGCAGTGCAAAGAGAGTACAGTGGCCCCTGTTAACTGCGCACCCTTAAAATATACCGTTATTAACCCCTTCTGCAAAGAGCGAAGCGAAGCTTTATCCGAAAGCTTTCAGGCCAATAAACTTTCCAAGTTCGATTAAAGTTCAATTTAAAGTTCCAACTTGAACTTCCAAGCAGTGACAGCTCAAAAAGAAAGCCAAAAATCAAATTGAGAGAGCAGAGAACAGAGAGCAGAGAGCATTGGTAATCAGCTGATTGTCAAAAGTCGGCAACCCCCCCCCTGCCCACAGCTGCCAGCTGCCGAGGGAAAACAGTAACTTTGTCGCTTGGCTCCGTTCCGTGAGCCCCCAAATGGTCGTTGGTATCGCCATGGACGCGGGGTGCGTCACCCAGTGACGTCGACTAACGGGGCGCATGCAAAACAGTTACGCGTTCTGTGCGAGTGTTCTTTGTGTGTGTTTTTGTGTTTGTGTAGTCGCGGAGTTGCATTGAAAAACGCTTTACAAGAGTCAAAACAATAGCCGAAAAAGAAAACAACGCCAAGTACTAATAGGCCTTGACCCGAAGCAAGGCAAGCCAAGCGGAAAAGGTGGGCACCAGAGCCACAGCAGCAGCAGCAGCAGCAAGGGCTGTCGCCGCATCATGAGGCAACACCAATTAACAGCAGCAGCGACAGCAACAATAACGCGAAAGCCAACAAAGAGGGACAGGCAGTAAAGTAACCAGAGGGAGGAACCTGCAGAGAGGTGCTGGTGCTGCTCTGCGGTGTGGCCTACTTTTACGCACCTGCTCTGGAGCCCTGGAGCATGGGTTCATGTCTTGGCAGCTGCGTCACAGCCGAAGCTGCCACCAACACCAGCACCACCAGCTCCAGCACATCCACAGCATCGTCTTCCTCCACGGCCTCGACGTCCTCCTGTGTGGCAGCAGCGGCAGCTGCCAACAGCTGGCTTTGGTAAGGTCTCCCATCTCCTCGCCCCTGGGAAAGATAGAACGGTACAGCACTTAATTAAAATTTAATTTCGTTGACTTTGTGGCGCGCACAAAAGTGTAGAACGGGTTACTACCCCACCGAAGCATTCGCCAAATCCAATAAGCGCCCCCAATCAATACGAGCTTAGGCGCACAACCACACAGAGGGGAATGGGAGGGCAGGGCAGGGCAGGGCAGGGTTGGGCTTACTAATTAGCGCTAGGATTGCTCCATTAAATGCCTGCACGCTTGATGTCCGAGCGCCTTAGTCGCTGTCCAAATTGCATAAGCAAACATAATTTGTGGGAGAGAGTGGGGGGCGGTACTGGCCGTGGAGCTCCGTTCAATGGAGAAGGGTCAACAGCCTGAAAGTATGCAATGCTCGAGGGCCTGCATGTTGCCACAAATAATGCCACAGACGACGTGGCTTCCACGGATGTATGTATGTATGTATGGAGTGTATTGCACCAGTAAGCGGGGGTTGGTTGTTGGTCACACATAAACAAGGGAAAACAAAAGCCACAAGTTAATCAAGTCAAGCGAACGTGAACTGTACCCTATACGCCTTCCTACTGGTGAAGCAGAAAAACTGATCGAATTGTTCCCATTTTTATTACACAAGATGGAGCACAAATGAACAAATTTCTATAATAGATTCCATTCGGATTAATTGGCAGATCCAACTGACTGAATCTAGGCAGAAGTCGAATTTTTTTAATGTATTATATAGCGAAAAAAGCCAAAAAAAGAATTCATAAATTTATATTGGAGCTAATGCTACTGATTGTATGCTAACCAACACTCCTGATCCTTATACAGCACTGTCGATGGTTTTACAGCACTACCGATCATTATACAACACTTTTGATCATTGTACAACACTATCGACCGTTATACAACGCTCTCGATCATTATACAACACTGTCCACAACTGTACAACACCAACCAGCACTGCACATCTTCCATCAAATCAACCCAAAACCAATATACCCCCCAACAAATAAGCAACGAAGAAAACAAAACCAAACATTGAAGACCACAAAAGGTGCAACGTATGCACTGAAAATACAATTTGCATTTTGCCACTTACAGGCGTCGCCGCAGGCCCAGGGCTAGGCTGGCCAACGACGAGCAGGCGGAGCAGGAGCCCGAGACAGAGCTCATATCGAGTGGCGACAGGACAGGGACAGGGACAGGGGAGGACAGCGGTGCCAGCAGCGACGCGGCCTTGTCTATCGCATTCTGAAGTTCAAGAGGAAGCAACAATGCCCCCAGTTCCTGGACAAATACTGGGAGCAACAGCCGAGCTATGCAAAGCTACAGAATGACAGGTGCGTGGATGCCACATACACATATGCCCATCCACAATAACCAACCTCCAACCCCCTTTTTTTGTAGTGCAATATCCGATATACAGCTGCAGAATTTGGATGTTTTCAAGCTGCTCAATGCCCAGGCAACGCCCAGCAAGGAGACTGAGATGCATGGCAACTATCAGCGGATGGCCAGCTCGAGGGCCAGCTCATCGCTAGATCTGGAGTGGGAGCACGAGTACTCACAGCTGCGGAACTACCAGCAGGAGCAGAAGGAGCAAAAGGTGCAGCCAGCGGCAGAGAACGAGAACACCCCACCGATGGCGGCCAAACAGCCGCGTTACGCTTCCCTGGACCAACTAGCGACCGCTGCCTCGATGGCTGCCGGCAGCCATGGACGACATGGAGCCGCTCGATATCCGCGTCTGGGCAGCCATCGGCATGGAGGGTCCTTTACGCGCACCTCCTGCTGTTCCTCGACACAGAACTCGTGGTCGCACATCTCCACGCCAGAGTCGCTCGAGTGGGATGTCGACGAGGAGCGGGAACAGCAGCTGCAGCTGCGCCAAGAGGACGACAATCTGGACGATGAGACGCTCAAACTGCTGCACCAAATCGAGCAGCTGAAACATCATGTGCTCCAGGAAACGGGCGATGGCCTGAGCATGGGAGCTGTGGCTGTCGTTGGGGAGGTGACGGAGGGTCTGCAGTTTAGGGCCACGCATTTTGGAGGCGGCTCCGAGCTTGAGGCATCCATAAGTTGATTTCTACTGCGAAGCGAGAGAGTAGTTGATGTACATAAGAGTATTCTAAGAGCAGATGAATGAGGATCCTTTGAGGCCGTGTATGTAGTTTATTGTAATAGAATAATTCTCGATTTATAGCAAATATATAAAATAGATGGGTATCCCCGTAGACTCCAAATAACACAAAACAATGCACGCTCGAGGGAATGAAATGAAATGTACTTGGGAGAGTGAATATTTATTGGATCATTTAGCTGCCATCTGCTTTCAAAGATAATCCACACCAATAATTGATTTCTTTGATTAGATTTATTTTCATTTATATTTAATTGGAACTACTGGAACTGCTGCTGCTCTTCAGATCTTTTATTTTGAATAGATTTATTTTTATATTATTTATTTTTATTTATAATTGGAACTACTGGAACTAGCTGCTCTTCAGATCTTTTATTTTGATTTGATTTATTTTTATACTATTTTTTTTTTTTTTATTTATTTATAATTGGAACTACTGGAACTGCAGTTCCATCAAATAATCAATTTAAACCCTGCCAAATCTTATAAACAATCAATAACTGATTTAAGCGCTTAATAATCGGAATTGAATTTCATTTTATTTATTGGCATTCCTTACCTTGCCACAGGCGCCGTTGCGTCAAAACTTACACAATAAATTGGCATTAGAAAAACTATTTTCCCAATTTTTTAATTGAAAATGCTCAGTTTTAAATTCGTCAAGACATAACTACAAGCAAATACTATAAATTGACATTTAATTTAATTTGCAGGATTACCTAAAACTTCTCTTCCCAAAACTTTACTTCAAATCCAACACCTATAGTAATTTCCTTACTCTATCGAGCGTGTACTGTACATAGTATCTGATGATCCCAAGCAATTAAGTGCCTAGCCTACGAACCCATTGCATCAGCAGTTTCTGCTCCCAGAAACAAATTCCTCCCAAAAAAAAAGAACATTAAATAGAAAAGCCTTCGTCAAGCATATCGTAAACCCGCAACATTAGCAGCACAGATAACTCAATTTTCCTATATCGATTATAGAGTAATACGTGAATAATTCTCGCTTTTGAAAGTGTCTTACTTTGCAACGAGAAATCCAAATCAAATCAAACCAAAGCCTATTATATTTTCAAAGTTTATTAATGAAAACGAACAGAATACAACAAAAAATTACGTCCTTAAAGAGAAAGAAAGAGAGTCCCTTCAGAGAGAAAGTGAGTTATGGGAGCAAACAGAAATTACGAGTATATTTAGTAATCAATTTTTGTTGTGTGGCGGGTACAAGGTGTGACCTTTCTCAAAATCTCATTTATTTATTTATTTATAAACTAAATATTAAAGAAACATTTGTAGAAAATATATATGTGTGAAGTGTGTGTGTGTGTTAAGGTTTCGTTTAACAAATCGTAACTAAGTATTCGATATTCGATAAATGGCAGTTTTTGCTTTCTATATAGGACTCTCTAACCGATTTTGCTCTTTAATTTATCCCAGAACGAGGGCTCCGCTGTGGCCTCCACTTCCAGTTGCTAAAGATAAAATGTACAAAAATATTATTAGAGCTGTGCCTTAAGGGATTCTTGTGCCGAAACTCACCTTAATGGGCTGCTGCTGCTGCTGTTGCAGCTGTCCACTGGTGCTGTGGCCATAATTATGGCCTGCCCTATAGCCTCCCAGATCGCTGAGATCCTCCACTTGAACCTGCTGCTGCTGGCCAAGATCCTCGATATTCTGCGACTGCTGTTGTCCCGCCTCGTATTTGGCATTCCAGTCCACGTCCTCCTCCACTTGCTGCTGCTGCTGTCCCTCGTTCCAGCCCAGTTCGAGCTGCTGCTGCTGGCCCAAGTCCTCGACCTGCGGCTCCTCGCCTGCGGCACGACTCCATTTACCCAAATTGGCACTGGCGGTGGCCGAAGAGCCAGTGGGTCCGCCACTGGCCGAGGCATAGGCTCCGCCCACGGGCACATTGATGGTGTAGTCGCGGCGACTGTACTCGTAGCCAGCGCTGGGCTGGGCTGATACGCGACTGTAGGGCAATGGCGGCGGCGGCGGCGGCGGTGTGGACAGGATGGGGGATGGGCGGGGATAGGGACGTGGCGTCCGCGTCTCGCCCTCTAGGCCGGGTTCGTCTGTCTCATCGTAGCTCTCCTCGTATGTGTGTGGTGGCTGATCGCCACGATCCTTGGAGAAGATGGGCATGTAGACATGCGTGGAATTGGTCCTGCCAGGATCCACCACATAGCCACCATTCGTACTGCCACCCTCAGGCAGATCGATCAAACCCTGACTCAGCAGATACAGGATACGTCGCCAGATGACCAACTCCTGGCCAAACTTACCGTATCTGCTCTGCAGCCTGCCCAGCGTCCACTTGTGGGTCTTCACCCAGTTCTGTTCTTCGGCGGCGCTCATCAACTTGCGATGATTCAAGTAGGTCAGCCAGCGTAGCTCGCCCTCGCGGAACTGCTGCAAGTCGCTCTGCGTCATGCCGTAGTAGTGGGCAATCTTCTGGATGCGCTCCAGCTCCAGCTTCTGCCACTCCTTTAGCTCCTGCACGGAGATGTCGTACTTGGTGGCAAAGTCCTGCAGCAGCTTCGTGTCCTGACTCTGCCAGCTCTTGAGCTGCGTCTGGGTCATGTTCTGGGTGCGAATGAACTCGTACAGGCGATCCCTTTCGCGACGCTGCCAGTCGGTCAGCACTTTCAGCTGGCGTTGCTCCAGCAGCTGCTCCTCGGCAAATTTGCCAACGATAATGCGCTGCACTGGCGCCAGCTGGCCCAAGCGCACCTGATACACCTGCGCCAATTGGCTCTGGAAGCTGTCGTCGTGTGAAATGAACTCGAGCAGCTCCTTGTCGGTAATGATCACTTTGGTGACCACCTCCCTTAGGCGAATGCGCTCCTGTTCGTGCCAATTGTTCGCCTGTCGCACGGTGTCCGTGGTGAGGCCCATGTCCGCAAAGCGACTGAGCTTGTCGTGTATGAACAGACGCAGCGTCTCCACCGAAATCTGATATTGTGGCGCCAGCACATGCACATCCCGGAGCAGCAGCGTCTCCAGTGCCTGTCTGCTAATGCCCGGCTTGTTTACGGCCTGCAAGTAGATTCGCTCCACCTCGCGGCTCTGCCAGGACATGGCTGCACCACTATCGATCTTACGTTGATCGTGCAAACGCTTTAGCTCAACCCTGTACCATTCCTTGATCGCCTCCTCACTGGTCACACGGTGCTGCTGGCTGGTCTCCTGCTGAGGCTTCTGGTCAGTGCTCACCGCGATGAGTCCCTCATTCTGGGCGCTGTTCTCCAGCCACAGATGAATGTCCTCAATGGTCACATGATACTGGCGGGCAATCTGCTCGTGCACAGCCTTGTTGCGAATGAGATAACTCTCGAACTCGTCCTTTCTCATGGGACGCCACTTGGTGACGCTGCGAAGGCGCGACAGCAGATCCGTCTTCCAGATGGGTTGCTCCTGCTGCTGCTGCTGCTGATCCTGCCAAATGTTGACAATCTCCTCGTACTTGACATTATTCTGTGGCCTATCAATCTCTCCAATCAGAGTGAGACGTGCCGCCTCCTTTTGCACCCACTTCTCCACCTGCTCGACCGTCACATGATAGTCGCTGGCAATGCCATCCAAACGCTGCTTGTCCCGCTTCAGGAAGTCCACAAACTCCTGATAGCTGGCGCCATTCCGCTGCTGCTGCAGCCAGTCGTTGAAGCCTTGGCTAATCTGCTGCTGCCACTGGGTCTGCTGTTCGAATTGAACCAGACCGGAGCTCTGCAAGCGCTTCAGTTCCTCGCGTGACCACTGCTCCACCTGATCGATGCTGACGTGGTGGGTTTGCGAGAGACTTTCGAGGCGATCGTGATCCTTGGTCAGCTCACGTTCCACATCCTCGTAGGGCAGTTCCTGTTGCTTCTTCAGCAGCAGCTCGAGGAGACGCTGTTGCTCCAGCGCCTGCCATTTCGTGAGATTCTCCACTTTGCCCTGGCCCGTGCTCTTCAGATTGACCAACTGCTGGCGCAGCCACTCCTCAATCTCAACGACATTCACGGAGTACTGATTGGCCAGCTTTTGGAGACGTTCCCGCTCCTGATTCAATTCCATTTCGAATTCCACGTAGGTCAAATGATTCTGTTGTTTGACGAGGTTTTGTAGACGCTCCAATTCGGACACTTGCCACACACTGAGACTCTTCAGCGACTCTTCGGTGTTGCCACGCAGACGCTTCAGCTCCGAGATCATCCACTGCTCGATTTGCTCCACACTGAGGCGATACTGATCCGCCAGCTGATTGAGATGGGCACGATCTGCGAGCAATTTCTGTTCGTATTCCGCCGTGGACAGTCCATTCTTGTATTCGGCTATTAAATTCTTGATGTAATCACGTTCCACCAGCTGCCAGTTTTGCAGTTGCTCCATTTCGAATTGTCCTTTCTTGTGCAGATCCTCAATGACTTCTTTTACATAGGTCTCGACCTCCACAACACTCACATGATGTTGTTCGGCGAGTTTGATTAAGAAACGACGATCGTTTTGCACCTGCAAGCAAGAATAAATAGTTTAAGGGTTAAAAATTAATTAGGTACAAAAAAAGGAAAAAAAAAAAGAGAAGGAACGTTGTGAGTCGCTTCTATGGACGCGACTCTACTTTTAAACCATTAAATTCCATTTCGAATTCCACGTATCTAACGTTCCCCCTTAACTCTTCGAGTACTTGTATAACCATCTCTTGCTTACCTTGGCCTGAAACTGTTCCAGCGTAATATTCGAGTGCTGCTGGAGTAGCGACAATATGCGCTGCTGTTCGGTTCTTTGCCACGCGGACAGCTGCTCAATGTTCAGTTTGCCCTGCTGCTTCAAACGCTCAATCTCCGTTTGCACCCAACGCTCAATCTCCTCCACTGAGGTGTGATACTGGAAGGCCATTGTCTGCATGTGTTCGCGATCCTTTTCAAGCTCGGTGCGCAACTCCTCGGCGCTCCACTGTTTGTTCTGGCTGATCAATGCCTCGAGGCGTTCGCGTTCGGCCAGCTGCCAGGAGGTTAGGTTATCGATCTGCAGCTTACCCTCGTCGCGCATGCGTGCCAGCTCCTGCTTCATCCACAGCTCAATTTCCTCCACCTGAACGCTATACTGGCGCGCCAAGCGTTCCAACAGCTCACGATCCTGCCGCAGACGAGCCTCCAGTTGTTCCGTGGATTTGTACTGCTGCTGGGCAAGATTCTTGAGATGGAGACGCTCCACCTCCTGCCAGTTGGTGAGCTTCTCGCTGGGCTTCAACAGACCCATGCCAATAAAGCGTTGCTCCTCCTTCTTGACAAACTGTTCGATCTCCTCGATCTGGACATTGTGCTGCATGGCAAGGCTCTGCAGCTGGGCGCGATCCTTGAGCAGCCACTTGTGGAACTCCTCGACGGTATAGTCGCGATCCTGCACCATATTGGTGAGATTTCCACGCCACTCCAGCTGCCAGTTCTTGAGGCGTTGCATCTCGATGAGGCCCTCGTCTTGGAGCTTCTGAATCTGCTGCTTGATCCACAGTTCGATCTCCTCCACGCGCACCTGATGCTGCTGGGCGAGGCTATAAAGATGCGTCTGATCGCGACCGATCTTCGTCTCGATCTCATCGATGGACAGATCGTTCTTGTTGATCAGATCCAACAAACGCTGCCGTTCGATCTTCTGCCAATGATTGAGCTCCGTTTCCATGTGCAGACGACCCTCGCGCTGTAGCCGTTCGCCCTCCGCCTGGATCCACTTCTCAATCTCTGAGACCTGCACATTGTACGTGCTGGACAGGTCCTGGAGTCGCGCCCGATCGGCCAGTAGTTTCCGCTCAAAGTCTTCCAAGGAATATTTATTTTGCTGCACCAATTTGGAGATTTCCAGGCGCTCCACCTGCTGCCAATCCTTGAGTGCCTCGGCCTTGACCAGACCCTCGCTTTGCAGGCGCAGTAGCTCCTTTTTCAGCCACTCTTGAATGTCCTCGACGCGCACCTGATAGGTGTTGGCCAGCTCAAAGAAGTGCGACTGATCGCTCTTGATCTTCGCCTCCAGCTGCTCGACTGTCAGCGAATTGTGCTGGACGAGCTGTTGCAGACGCTCGCGCTCCTTCTGCTGCCACAGTACCAGCTCCTGTTCGACTTCCTTGAGCAGGCCCTCCGACTGGAACTTCTTCAGTTCGCTCTTGATCCAGCCCTCGATCTCCTCCACCTTCACCTTGTACATGCGCGCCATTTGCTCCAGCCTGGCGCGATCATTGATAATGGAGTTCTGGAACTGCTCGATGGTCAGCTGATTCTGTCCGACAATGTCGCGCAGATTCGTGCTCACGCTGATCTGCCAGTCCTTGATGTGCTCCTCCAGCTGCTGCTGGCCGCGCACCTGCAAACGTTGCAACTCCTCGCGCTGCCACTTTTCCAGCTCGTCGACGCTCACGCGATATTTGGTGGCCAGCGACTGGATGTAGTTGCGATCGTGGATCATCTGCTGCTGCAGATCACCCACCGAGCCCTGATGCTGCCGCAGTATGCTCTCGAGGCGCGTACGCTCCGAGCTCTGCCAGGCGGAGATTTTGGATACCTGTTCGTTCTGCTCCTTGATGAGATCCCCAATGCGGGCCACCTCACCGCGCAGCCATTGGGTCTGGTTCTGCATATCGCCCTGATACTTGATCGACAGATCCTTCAGTCGCTGCTGATCGTTCCAAATGGAGCTCTGGAGTGCGGCAATTGTCGAATTGTGCTGACGAATCAGCTCATCCAGACGCGCCTGCTCCTTGGTGTTGTCCTCCGTGAGGGAGCCCGAATTGGGATAGGTCTGAATGGGTCCCTGTGGCACATGTGGCACCTGTGGCGCCAGTGATTCGTTTACTTTATCGAAATACACATACAAACGCTGCAGTTCCTGGCGCTGCCATTGCTGCAGCTGCTCCTGGGTGACGCCATGCTGCTGGGCCAGCTGTGACAGCTTTCTGCCATTCTCCTGCTGCCAGCGATCAATGTCCTGTGCCGAGAAGCCATTCTGGTGAATCAGCCAGTCGAGGCGACTCCTCTCCTGCCGCTGCCAGGCGCTGGCATCCTGCACCTGCGACTGGTACTGTCCCAACAGCGCCTGATAGCGGGCGAGCTCACGGCGATGGAACTCCTCCAGCATTGGCAATGTGATATGATAGCGCTGCGCCACGCCCGACAGGCGATCCTCCTGCTGACGCTGCCAATCCTCCAGTCGCTGCGGTGTGGTCAGATACCAGAAGAAGCGTTCACGCTCCTCCCGCTTCCACTGCTCGTCGCGCGGCACCGACGACTGGCCAAAGGGACGCTGCTCATCCAACACCAATTTGCCATCCTGCCAGCGCTGCTGCGACTCGGAGCCACCCACAGAGCTGGTGCCGTCGGGATGCGTGGTTATGGTCTTGTTAAATCTGCGTATAACCACTGTGGAGCTGGAGCCAGGGGCGCTGATTTGATTGTAGGCACTGCTGGGTATGGTCAGGGGTGCACCGCGTACACCTCCGTCCACATGCACCACCGAATTGTAGCCCACGACTGTGGGTTCCATATTCTCGCGCACCCAATCGTGGATGGTCTTCTTCCTCGTGATGGTGGTGGTGGTGCTGCTGCCGGCTGGCAACGAGCTCTGCGATTGCGTATAGAAACCCTGATTCATTTGGGCTGCATTGCCATAGTTGCCCGTCAGCTTGGTGGCCTCTGTGCAGTTGCGATGCACCACATAGGTTTTGCCATCGATGACCTTCACCTCGGCGGGATAGGCATAGTTCTTGACCTCATCGAAGCCACTCAAATCGACTGGCTGAAAGGAGCTCAGGTCCACGCTCTGCTGCAGATTGCCGGAGCTCACATTGCTGGAGAAACGTTCCAGCAGCTCGGCGGCCTTGGACTCGAAGAAATTTGGCTGCGAAATGGTGGCATAGCTGACGCTGCCCTGTCTCATATCCGCCACCAATTGTTGGCTTATTTGCGAGCTCAAGGCATCCAATTGGCCAGCACTCTTGCCGCAAAGATCCAAAATTGAAGCTGTGTAAGCACAAGGCATAAGTATAAATAGGTAAAAAAAAAGGCTTAAAGACGACTCACCACTCCAGGAACCTGCAAAGCCCAGACTATTGCTGCTGCCTTGAGACAGCGCATTATATTCCTGCTTCAAACGATTCGCCAGCTCACGCACATCATTGAAGTGTGCATAGGCCCAGGTGCTCAATTGTGGTGCCGACTGCACATAGGAGGATGTTTGAGAGGCCTGTCCACCGCCATACGAAGACGACGACTGACGGGAGCTATAGCTGGATCTGGAGTAACCATCAAAGGCCTGACTGCTGGCCACAGCCAAGAGCAGGGCACACAAGCCCAAAGCTGCTCTCATGCCGGAAAAACTGCAGCGAGAATAGCGAGAAAAACTCATGTCATTCATAAAATAGTTGTATATATAATTATGGGAGAGGCCTTGGCGGACAAAAAATTGAAATCAGAAATTGCCTTTTGGAGGGCTCCGGTAATATAATTTTTTTATTTTTTTTATTGGTCTGTCGATAAGACCCGCGTGGAATTGAAATCTAGACCAGGCACACAGAGCCATGGGGATTATCATCGCGTTCTATGGGTCGACAAAAGGTTAATCAGGCGATAATATAAGCCGTACCATAAGTCGTATTCGAGTGCGGATCGTGTGTATATGTATATGTATATGGTATGTATGTATGGTTGTGTACTCTAATTGGGAGAAGGCTCATCATCAACATCATCAAATTTTTGGGTTCTTATTTGTTTCGGGACCTATGTGGCCTCCAAATTCCCTTTCCATCCGGTGTTCGGTGATAAGTGAATATACCCCTGGCACCCATGGACATGGCAACATGTGAACAATCCACACAAAACTGATGTCTGATTTCCTTTTGCTTCGACACCTTTCATAACACAATTTTATTTTCTTTTATTTTCCTTCCGTCAAATGGGTCACCAACTCAATCTCAGCCAATGCATTTTTCCTGCCCAATTTTTCAGTGTTATTTTTATTTCTGGAACGGCAGCCACTGCAGGCGCTGCTCTGTCGCTGCTGCTGCTGCAGGTTTATTTTTAAATTATATTATTTTTATATTTAATGCAAGTCTTTTTTTGGCTCTATTTTTCGACTGTTTCTTTTTTTTTGGTTTTTTGTGTGCTTTATGCAAAGAATTTTCTTTTTCTACTCACTTTCCAATGCGGCTGCACTTGTGCCTTGTATATTGCTTAGTTTTTGTTCGTTTCACAGGACACTTCACTGTACTTTCACTGCACTCCTACCGTTATGTTTGCGTTTTCTGTATTTTCTGTATTTATTTTTCGAATTAGAAACAACCGTTGCGCCTCGTGGCGCTGCCGCAACTGACTGCCGAGCGGCAGGCATTGAATCTTTTATTGGAAAAATTCTCAGCACTAGAGAGAATGACAGAGCGAGAGGAGAGGAGCGACAGAGGGGATCATCTTTGAGAGCGAGAATATTCTCTTATCACTTCGATGGCGCTCTGCTCTTGCTTGGGAACTTCCTAAAAATCAAACAAAAATATTTATCACAAGAAGAAAATAATAGATCCATTTGGCAACGACGTCATGGGCCCAAACGGAAAGCCGGTCCGGTTCATGAATGGCAAAACGGCAGCATTTAATGAGCTCATATTCCTACCTCCAAATGAATCACAAGCCGCTGGCTGGCTTCGGTTTAATTTTGTTTGCACTGCGAACGGGCAATAGATCAATATGCGGACTTGAAATAATGAATTTATATGCGTGATCTCATGAGAACTGCCAACTGCAGCTGCGTTTCTCAGAGAATGCCTGTTTTACATGACAGATTGGGGGGTTTGGCGTGGGTTTGGCGTGGATGTGTGTGTTTAACGAGTGTCTGTTTGGGGTGTCTCGCGACTGTGAGTGATTCAAAACAATTAGACAAGAAATATGCAAATCTAAAAGTGACCTTGGCGACCCCCTGCCCCTGCCCCTGCCCACTGGACTGACATTTCAATTGGATTTGATAAGACGAAAGCGAAATAAAACCGCAAAGGGGTTAAACCGGGCTGCGCAGGTTTTGCAGCATCCTGGCTGCCACTTAGAATGTTACGATTTCTATTGGACTAATTAGCATGCAACCACAAGATGATTTAGACAATATTTGGAGACCATTGTGGTGTGTGTTTTGAGGTTTATATTTCTTGGTATTGGAAGCTAAATTTTTGACAAAAATCAGTTCGATTAGATGAGAATATTAAAGCTTATATTTTCCATGGAATTGCGTATGATATTTTTGCCAAAAAAAAAACCAGAATGAATTACAGCTGAAAGATAACCAATAGGGGCTAGCTTAAACTTCCTAGAACACACACAAAATAAATATAATTAACAGGTATCCCATGGGCCGTGACATTCCCTCTCCTGCCTTTCTTTTCTTTCGTTTCTTTTCGTTTTCTTTACTAGGAATCCCCTCAAAGCCCCCCACAGAATACAAATCTGAAGTGCTCTTTTGGCCAACAACAAAAAAAGATACTTTAAAATCTCACCATAAATAAATCATAAATCATTGACCACATTATGTTTGGCTCGACAACGAGCTGTGAGATATTGCCTGAGATGTGACACCATGTCACAATGCGTTCTATAAAAATCAGCAGATTTATAAATAAAATAAAAACAATTATATTTCAAATTCAGTTAATGACGAGTGGGGGGTTACTCATCACCTGGCGAGCAGACTCAGGCGGGATTCTTAGGAAAAATGTAAACAACAAAATGCAAAAATAATACTTAACCAAAATCCGGTTTTTAGGCAAATTTCAAGTTCAAATTTGAAATTTGAAATAAGATGTGCCAGCGCCATCTGTTGTACGCAGTGCTGTAAAACACTAAGGCACAATTTTTTTTTGAATGACTTCCCTCTCTAGGTCTTACACCTTGCAGCTCCTTAGATATGTATCGGCTAGGCGCATAAAATATCGCATAATTGACGCACCTTTTGGACAAAAAAGTTAAAAATATATTTAAAAAATAATGCAATAAGTGAGAGGCTGGACAAATTAGCTTATATAGTAGATAATTGATTAATTAATGGAACAAAATTATGTGCACAGTGCTGAGTGTGCTAGCCAGCGAATAATTCCAAACCGAAAATCAGAAAATGAATAAAAATAACGTTTAAGGTGCTTCAACACTTGACAAAACGCAGAAGAGAAGAAGCACAAACTACGTGGTGTTCTTGTGTGCGCCAGAAACTTGTGGAAATAATTGAGTATAACACACAAGCCACAATTAGTGAGAATCGGTGGAAAATGTACCTGCTGTGCACTGTGGCCAAAATTCGTGTAAAACATAAACTGTCATAGAGAGAGAAAGGAAGCATGGGCATGGCCATTCTGCATGCGCCCGAGCAAGTGAACGCGGAAGCGGAAGCCAGAGTCACCAGCAGCTGTCCAACAACAGAGAAGAAGTCGAAGGAGCAGCAGCAGCAGCATCAGCTTCCATATGGCAGAACATCGAAACGCGTGCAGTTCTATCGTTTTGCTTTGTTTTTCATTGCTGGCAGCTTTGCGGCCTTCTCCTTTCATGCGTTGACATCATCATCCAGCTGGAGGCTGCGGCATCAATTGCATCATCTGCCCAATGCCCACTATCTGCAGACGCGGGACGAATTCGCCGTCTACTCGGTGGAGGAGCTGAATGCGTTCAAGGAGTTCTACGACAAGAGCATCAGCGACAGCGTTGGCTCCAGCTATTCGGAGGCGGAGCAGACCAACATCAAAGAGGCTTTGGGCGCGCTACGGCTCGCCCAGGATATGCATCTGTCGGGCAAGGATGACAAGGCGTCGCGACTGTTTGAGCATGCCCTGGCCCTGGCGCCCAAGCATCCGGAGGTGCTGCTGCGTTACGGCGAGTTCCTGGAGCACAATCAACGCAACATTGTGCTGGCGGATCAGTACTACTTTCAAGCGTTAACCATCTGTCCGAGCAACTCGGAGGCATTGGCCAATCGCCAGCGCACGGCAGATGTGGTGCAAACGCTGGATGAGCGGCGTTTGCTATCGCTGGACTCCAAACGGGACGCCCTGTCGGCCATACACGAATCGAGCTCGGCTCTGCGTCGCGCCAAGAAGGAGGCTTACTTCCAGCACATCTACCACTCGGTGGGCATTGAGGGCAACACCATGACACTGGCCCAGACGCGATCCATTCTGGAGACACGCATGGCCGTCGATGGCAAGTCCATAGACGAACACAACGAAATCCTGGGCATGGATCTGGCCATGAAGTACATCAATGCGAGCCTGGTGCAAAAGTAAGCAAATAAATGAATTTATTTTGCACTCAGCTAATGGAAAATATCCTTTAAAGACTGGAGATAACCATCAAGGACATACTGGAGCTGCATCGTCGCGTTCTGGGGCATGTGGATCCCATTGAGGGCGGCGAATTCAGGCGGAATCAGGTCTATGTGGGTGGCCATGTGCCGCCCGGACCTGGCGATTTGGCGCTGCTTATGCAACGCTTCGAACGGTGGCTAAATTCCGAGCACAGCAGCTCCCTGCATCCTGTAAAGTGAGTGGAGGAAATCCAATCCAATTGATGGATTCATATACTCAAGCAATCTGTTTTACTTTGCAGCTATGCTGCCTACGCGCACTACAAACTGGTGCACATACATCCCTTTATCGATGGCAATGGACGCACTTCGCGTCTCCTGATGAACACCCTGCTGATGCGTGCTGGCTATCCGCCCGTAATCATACCGAAGCAACAGCGCAGCAAATACTATCACTTCCTGAAGCTGGCCAATGAGGGTGATATACGCCCCTTTGTGCGTTTCATTGCGGACTGCACCGAACGAACGCTGGATCTGTATTTGTGGGCCACCAGCGATCTGCCCCAACAGATACCCATGCTCATACAAACGGAGAGCGAGGCGGGCGAGCAGCTCGCCCAAATGGCCCACATCAAAGCTCAAAGCGCATCCATACCGGAATTCTATGAGTTCTCCGGCTCGGGATTTATGCCCTGACACCAAATTAGCAAATTCTTTCAGTTATTTATTTTTGTGTATATATTTTTTTAGCGTATTAGCGTACAATTCTTTCTCCGCTTTGTGTGTAGTTTATTTAATGCCGTGTTTTGTCAGACTGTGATCGTATTTAAGCTTAAAGAACTAACCAAAAAATAACAATCTGCTGCTTGACAGATTATGCAAATCAATGCACAAAACAAATCAATCAGTGCGAGTAGTGCTACGAGTATACATATATTAAAATTAAGTAGCAACTTGTATTGTGTGTATGTGTAAGCCTACAAATATTGTGGCGTTTATTCCAAGTTTGAGGGAAATCTCGAGGTGTTCCCTGGACAACGTGTAAATATGACATATGCTAAGAAACTGATTTGATGCTGTAGTTTTTCTTTAAGAATTTTTTTTGCTGGGTTTCGTAAGAGAAATCTAATAGCCTAGGCCCTACGGTTTTATTGTGCACTTTTTGAGCAGTGGATTGGTGTAGCAAGAAAAATCGTACATTAGGACATTAAATATGTCATTAAAGGGCCATATTTATTGCATAAGTTCACATGCGAGTGGGTTAAACCAGATATTATAATAGTAAGATGCGTAGTGATTGAAATGCCCATACATTTCCATAGTATACCATTTTTTTTGACTGCCTGCAGACACTCTTAAAAACGAACATGCCTGATCGATGGGCGAGCTTTCAGCTCAGCTAAGCAGCAATGTGCGCCCTTGGAATGGCGGCAGCGTGTTTGATTTTTTACGCTTTCAGCTGGTGTGTGCCGTGCGAGCCTCAAGTGCAGTCTCAGCTCACATTTGACGGTATGCCGTGCACAAGCAAATGAATTTCGTTTTCATGCATTGAACGACACTTAAGAAATTCGTAGGCTATTCTTAAACAAAGCCAATCTTTTTCAAATGCATAACTGGTTTACTTTCGGCTTAGCTAACTACCCAAAATATTTATAAATTTGTTTCCTTTAGTGTCTTGAAGTATTTCCTATATTTGTGGAATATATTTTGTAATTGTAATTAACATCGCTTAGCGATCAACAAATCATTCATCATCGAACTTAAGTAACTTATTATTGCACATTTGTGAATGAGCGGATTGATTTGAGCGGAATCCCCTACAACTTGGCGCGCTTCAGATAATCCTTGTAGGTGACATCGCGCCACCATTCGGGACGTTCAAAGACACCAGGCGTCGAGACAATTGTCTTTTGCAAATGCTGATAGATCTGAAAGAACAAGCAAAAGGATTAGTAATCAACAAAAACGAGAGGCGGAATAGGGGGGAGGACTCCTTAAACGTACATTGCCATCACTCATGCCAAGCGGTGAATTGAGAATAAAGTCTGTGGGTGCAATGGCATCAATCAGTGCGATGGCCTCATCCTTCAGCACTGGCAGCAGCTGCAGAATGCCCTGCTGGTAGAGCTCAATGTGTGGGCTGTCGCGGAAATAGCCGCCCTGATAGAATATGGCCGAATACTTGGTAACCAAATGGGCGCCATAGAATGAGAGCAGCTGCTGCAGCACCTGCTTCTCGGCGGAGGCAGGCAGACTGTTCACAAACTTGTAGAACACATAGTAGATGGTGCGCTGGAAGTGGGTTAAAAGGCAGCTTAGTTAATGCTCCAAACCCAAAGGGAACACGCACTCACCTCGCCATAGATGATGGACAGTTTCTGGGCGGCAAACACCTGAATGTTGTTGCGCGTCTCAAAGGCGTCCTTGCCCTCGCGCTGCAGCTGCTCGGCACGCTTGACAGTGGCTTCCAGCTGCCAGGCGGTGAGCCAGTTAAGGGCCTTCAGGAGATCTAAATAGGGTGAACGATTAGTGCCACGAATCCATTAGATTTCAAACCTTTCTTGACTCACTGTTGGCATCCAATGCCTGCGCTGGCGTGCGCTCCTCGGCCTTGCTCTGCAGAATGCCATTGATGTCGCTCAGGAAGGACACCGTTTCCAGCGGCGACACAGCCACAAAGTCCGCATTGCTGCGACGCAGACTGACCAACCAATTGGAGGCCTGCTGGATGAGCGTATTGTTCTCGCCCTCGTACGTGCAATTGGCATCATTGTCGTTCCTGAGATCACCCAGACCGGCGGACTTCAGATAGCCATGTCCGCCGCAGGCCTCGCGACACTCCTGAATGCCATCGCGGGCGGCCCAAGTGGCCACCGGCTTGAGGGCCGACGATATGGCATGGATTTCCATGCCCGCCTTGGATGTATCCTCGCCCGTGAAGCCCCTCATGGTCATGTCCACGTTCTCCTTGCCAATCCACAGCGTGGCCACGCGCAGTGCAATTGTGGTGGCCAAATGGGGAATGAGACGATACTGCTGCGACTGATACTCAATCACGGGCCACTCCGTCTGACTGTTGTTGGGTCCGAACTGCCTGCGGCTCGCGCCATAGCGCGTGGCTATGGACACGGCCTTGCTGAGGGCCACATACGTGATGGCTGTGATGTTGACGCGTCCCTGGGAGAGGGCGCCCAACGAGGCACCCAATCGCTTGCGCTCATCCTTGATGGGACTGTTGTAGTTGCCCTGGTCATCAATGTCGCCCGCCTTGGACAGGAGATTGGCCTTGGGAATGCGATACTGATTGAAGCTCACAAAGCTAAAGAGATTTTTGATTAGAACGGATGGATAAATGTCGTATCGTATGTGGGTGGCACACCTACCCATTGTCAATGCCATTCAGGCCAATCTTCTCGCCCATATCGCCGACCGTGACGCCCGGGAAGGGCAGCAGCGTGCGCTCGTCGCGTATGGGCACCAGGAAGGCCTGCAAACCCTGATGCTTGTCATCGGGCACAAACAGCTGAGCATAGACAATGGCATGGGTGCAGGTCTTGCCCAGATTGCCCACCCAGCACTTGGATGCCTCAAAGTCGGGCGTGTGGATGATAAACTCCTTGGTCTTCAGGTCATAGGTGGCACGGGTGCGCATGCCCAGCGCATTGGTGCCGTGCGAGAACTCTGTGAGTGCGTAGGCGCCCAAAATCCGATTATCGGATATCTTCGCAATGTACTTGCCCAAACGGCCCGACCCATTGGACACCAGAGTGCTGGGGAACATGCCATTCGAGAGGCCAAACTTCACCGAGGTGCTGAAGTCATAGCTGAAGATGGCCTGACCAAAGGCCAGCAGCAGGTGAGGTGTGCCCAAATACTGTAAAGGGCATTCAAAAATATTATTTGGAATGGAACTTGCCATCTGTGACGGCGTCACTCCCTACCTCATTTACACCAAAGAAATGCTGCTCCCAGAGCAAATGCTGCCGCTTGTTGGCCATCTCTCGTGTGCGCTCCAATGTGGCCACCTCTGGCTCCCGCTGGTAGTCCGGGTGCTGCTCCATCCATTGCCATACCTTGTGCTGTGTGGCAGGTGCGGGATGTAAGTTCGATTAGTCAACGAATATCAGATAAGAAGGAAGGCGGCTTTGGGTAAGATTAGCGGGGGGTGCACTTTCCCCGCAGATAGCAGCACAAAGACAGAGCAGAGCAGAGCAGAGCACATTGTACTTTGGCCGGAACAGTCGGTTGCTCCACATTTAATGCTATTGCTGGGCAATTAAAATGTAATTAATGTCTGATTGTTGCGCTTACCTTCAATCGAATGTGCTCTTCGCCCTCTAGGAGCACATTCATCCGCTTGTAGCAGAAACTCGCCTTCTGGCGGTACGCGTCCAGGGGTCCGCTGCGGAACTCCGGAAAGATCTTCTTGTCGTCAAACAGGTTGCCCGCCTGCTGGCCATTATCCTCTCCACTGTAATAATCCGATAATGAAGTTAAAATCTCATTTATTTGATTGACGGCGGATTTGCCGTCTTCGGCCATTGTAATTGTTGAATCGTTGAATCGTTATCGGCGGCGGTAGGGTACTCACTTGATTGCAACCATGTCTATCGCTGTCTCTGTCTTTTGGCTCGTTCGTCTGCTGTGGATGTGCTAACGGTCACGACTCTGCTCGAACTGTTTGAAAATTAACAATGGCCCAACTATTATTGGAAAAAGGTCGAAGGAAAGTGGTCAGCGATAAGATTTAACAAGCTTATCCGCAATTCATGGCCAGCCGGTCGTGCTGGCTGCCTCTTCAAGGCGTGCATCCGTCTTGGATAAGATAAGAGCGCCCAAAACATGGTTAGCCCCAAAACCCCAAATTCCACATTGTTGCTTGCCCATTTATTTGTTCGTGTGGGCAGAGAGCAGCGCAGCGCTGCTGGTTGTTAGTTTATTTCTACAAAATCATAAATTAAAAATTTTTTATCAGAGCAAAGAGAGGAGAGAGCAAAGCAAGATATCGATAATTGTTGTTTCAGCGTTGCACTACATCGACAGACATGGGCGCGCATTTAAATGTATTTGAACAGTGGAGCAGTTTCTTCTCTCTTTGCCCCAACTGATAGATTAGATTTTGTGTCAAATTGGCTGCGATTACTAAACAAACACTTCTGAATTTTCGTTTTATTATCTGAGATAATAAAAAATAAGTGTGTTTCTACCTTATTTTAATTGCAGCTAATAGATGTGATGACTGATAGGCGTCGAATTTGGATGATTGCAGTCTATATGCGTAAAAGAATTATATAATAAATGGGGTAAGTGCTATATTTTGGATAATAACTGGACTGGACTTACGAGCAATCAGATCAGTAGAATTCATTCTCATTGCAGCGATGTACATATGTTTATTCTATAGGGATTATATTCTGATATAATTATGAAGGATTACGTGTAGATATATTGTCTAAAATTGTCTAGATTTCGTTGGTTTATCTTTGTAAAGAAAATAGTTGTTCCCGAAACAATTATATTTAGCAGTAAGCCAATAATTTTGCCTCTCCCCATAAAAAAGGCTAGCAAAAGTCGCTGTGCACAATGAACCACTTACAACTAAATTTAGAACTACATAGGCCTACAAACGTCTGCATTATGGCATATTTAATTCTCTGTTCAACTTCACCTGTTTGTTTTCCCAGTCCCAGTATTGTGTCACAGCTGGAAATGACAGTCGCCTGTTAAATGCATATTTTAATTGATCTAATCGCTTTTTATTTGATGCCATAATTATAACTATTACAACTTACACTTAGTTAACATGCAATGCGCGCTTTCGGTCTTGCGTACTTGGCTTTTCCTTCTCAATAGATTTATATATTTTATATTTTGTTATTTGTTATTTGCTACTGGTTTACGTTTACTGATTATCATGTTTCTTAAGTCATAAATATAGATTTCGTTACTTGTTTTTTGCAGCACTAATTTGGAGCACAAATTAAAATTGTATGTGTATATATATTATATATTTTGTTGTACTTAAGTTCTGGTTGTAATGTTTATGTTTTGTTTATTAAAATCATTTGTTGAAATCCGCTAAACGTTACGATTTTGACAGGGACGAGAGCTGCCCCTCTTGGGTGTAGCTCCACAAAGAATTAAACTATTTAGGTAACACGTAGTCGTAGTCATTGATTAGTTAGATTTTTGTTTCGTAAATCTCATAAATTTCTGTTGCATTTGAATTTGATATAAAAAGCATTAGAAAAATGCAGCTGCAGCTGCCGCCGCCCTACCAAAAACATTTACGTAATTTCTAAGTTTAAATTTTCGCATTTAAGCTGCTAAATATAGGTAATATAAGTAATATATATATACTTGCTAAAATATATACTAATTGACGCATTGCTTTGTTTGCCAATGAAATGAATGTTGTTGCATTATGTGATATTTTTTTGTTTGTTAAAATTTCCTCCAGCTCCTCCTTCTTATCGGATTACAACCGTACGTATGAGAGTCACAAAATTTCTTCAGCAGCTATTTTTTTGTTTGTTTGGCCTTAACGCTAATCAAAGTATTGAGAGATTATATACGTATAGAATCGGGTATTGCGGTGCATAAAGGAAATGGGCTACAGAATGTTTGCGTTAAATATATAATTTTAAAAACCAAAACTAAACATTTTGCTAAGGTAACTAAGGCTTTAAATGTAGAAACTAAAATATAAAAGAGATTGCAACTGTGGTGTGGTGTGGCGTGGTGCCCGTTAAAAGAATATATCCGGCGTGTCGTACAGATTGAGGCTCTTCTCCATTAGCGTCCCAGACAGCAGGTCCTCGTCGAGCGGTGACGGTCGTGCTGCAGCACCAGCAGTAGCAGCAGCAGCAGCAGCAGCAGCACCCCCTTGTTGTGGTGGCCCGTCCGCCCGCACCATTCGTCTCATATCATCGACTCTGCACCGAGCTGGCCGCCGACGAGTTGGAGGAGAATGCCGACTGTAGGCTGGTCATTGAGCCCTTGTAGTTGACAGAGCTGAGCACCTCATAGAACAGATTCAGCTGGGCACCCGTCGGACTGAACCAGTGCATCAGATAGCTGTCGTTGTGGTGCATCACATGCGAGCCCTGCACACTCTCCTTGTGGCGACAGACGAGTGTGGGCTCCTCCCGGAAGTAGTTGACGCCCTCGACAAAGTCCTGCAGATCAAAGTAGGAAACGGCATCATCTGTGGAGAGACAGCGAAAAAACAATGAAAACTCTCTCTGAAAGGGGGCAAACATGGCGCTCTGCTTATACCATTCTTATCTGGCAGCTCTTGGGTGACGCGATACAGCGTAAAGTGCAAATCGTTGCGCATTACATCAAAGTCCCATGTCAGCACACTCTTCGGATCCTCGTTCCTGATCAGCAGCTCATGGCTAAAGCCCGCCTTTAGGTCCACACTCTTGTACAGATTCTGATGTTCGTGCTGATGGGCAGCCGACAGACGCTTCATGGGCGGCACAGCCACTGGGGCCAATGCCTCGGCATTGGTAGGCGATACAATGGTCACATCATCATCATGCTCCTCCAGGGAATTCATTTTGTAGAGCGTCTTTGGCACCAGGCCACCCTCGTGTATCATGGTCTGTGGAAACAAAATGCAAATCATTTATTTATACAAGTCAATGCAGAAGGCAAGGATTAATCTATCTTTGGCTAGAAGTAAGCGTAAAAACAGTTTCAAGTGAGACACAGCAGCAGACACGGACATGGGGGACATGAGGACATGAGAGGACATGGCTGGCGGATGTCAATGCTAAGCAGCGGCAGCAACAGCAACGGCAACGGCGCATATGTATGGACTTGACACAGTTCGCACAAAAGAACACAACAAAAGAACACCAACAAAGAGTACAAAAAGGTAACGCACACACACACACACACACACACACACACACACACACACACACACCTCGAGAGTGTAAAACAGAACGATGGACAAAGGCATATATATAAACTGTGTGTGGAGGAGAGACATGAGACAATATCGCAGAAAGAGGAAAGATTTGTAGTTGAAAGGAGCTGCTTACACAATCGCAATTGGCTAAATAACAATGCGTAAAATATTTCTGACTGACTTGCTCCACATGCGACACAGGCTGCAGGTTAACCGCAGAGCCGCGAAAAGAGGCAAAAACAAAAAAAAAAACAAAACGAATCAAATATACTTGTATCTACACTGGCAACCCGAAACAACTGACTATCATCGTATTATCGTATGTGGCTCTCTGCTTTTTTGACAACTCACCTTGCAGGGTCCGCCCAGAAAATCGGGCACTATCTCCTCGTCAATGTACTGGGCCAGACCGTCCGTCGTGTGTGCACAATCAGGGCCATAGAACAGGAACTTTGAGCGTGTGTGCTCGTCTGTGTGCCGAGCAGGAAACGATTATAAGACACAGTTGACAGTGGCAGCAGGAAATGCCACACACTCACCAATGAATGCGCTCACAATGGTCCAGGCAATGGGAAACACTCGAGGCGCTCGCACCACCAGCACACGTCCCATGGTCTCTGGATAATTACGCTCCACTGTCTCGATGATGTAGAGCAAAGCCTTGATGCCGGGACGCCACAAATGGCGCATGGACAGACCCTCCAGATCCACCAGCAGAGACCAGTTCAAGACGGGCTTGTCCAAGCGCTCAGCAGATTCATTGATCTTTTGTATGCCCTCCTCGCAAATGTGTAAGGCCTGTTGGCGGAATGATTAACAGGGTTTGGCAGAGATTATTTGGGGGTGGGGGGTAGAAAACATACCAATCGAAGCAGCCCCTCCATGCCCAGACTCTTGAGCAAACCCTTGACATCCATGTGACCCAAGCGTAGTATATAGATGGGCCTGCCATCCTTGTCGTGATGATGCCAACCGCCTGGAAAGTGCTCGACCACCACCGCCGGCTTGGTATACTCCTCGAGGAGCGCATCAATGCGATGCTCCTTGCGCCATTGCAGCGAATCGCAGAGCATGGCAAAGGCCTGGCTCACATGCCAGTCCCTGGCTGACAAGAAACGCAGGATGGTCTGATAACTGGGCACACGCTCCAGATCATCGACACCATCGAGCATTTTTCGCAGCTCCAGCAGCTTGGACTCCTGCATCGGTGACAGCTGGCCCAGACTGCGCGCTATAAAATCGCCATCGAGCAGAATATCGTGATGCTGCTGCTGCTGCTTCTGTTCCTTTTCCGGTGTTGGCGATTTGGGGGCATCGAGGGGCGGCACCCAACGCTCCACATGTGTGATGCCCTCCGCCTCCATTTGACTGATGAAATACTCGATTATCTCCTTGCCCTTGAGCGTTGTCTGTGTGTACTGCTTCATGCCCATCTTCTCCATCGAATGCTCAAAGCCAAAAAAGTTCTTAATATCCAGCGTGGCCGTCTGATCGAAGCACGTCCATTCGGCATTGTCCGGATGGGCGTAGTAGCGACACCGTTCGAAGATCTCGATGCGCGACGAGAAGCTCTCGTTGACGGCCTCGATGCTCAGCGTGCGGGCGCTCATATCCAGATAGTTGTGCTGCAGGAAGTACACAAAATCCACGCCAATTAGCTTCTTGAAGATGTAGGGCGCATCCACAGCCAGCTTGCAGCGCCGGCTGGTGTTCCGCTTCGCCCCATTCTCCAGCGACTCATCCTTGATGATATCGCAGTCGAGGACAATGGGCATCTGTGGGCATTTGGGAAAGCGTCGCTCATAGGCCTGCAAACACACACACATAGAGAACGTATGGATTGAGGGATGAGCTTTGAGTGTATGTGAGACAATTGAGATTTGAAGATTTTGAGGGTAAGGGCAGGAGGGTTGGAGGAGACTGACTGACCGTCCCATGGGTCTGGCTAAGGGCACAATGCCAATCGGCCTTGAACGTTGGCCAATTTATGAACATGAACTTGGCTAGAACTTTGGTCCCTGCACCCTGCCGCTCTCTGTCGCTCTCTGACAACAAAAACATTTACAAAATATTTGGCCAAAAATGTCTAAGCACACACAAAATGTTATTTTTGGTATACTCTTTGGGTGCGCTTTGGATTTTTGCTTAATTTTAATTTGCTTCTATTAATATTCAATTGAAAACATTCATAATTGCATGCTCGAATATTTGCCTGTTTGAGCAGTTTTTGCACATGGCTTAAACTATTTTTAGCTGCTCTACTTAGCGGTAGAGCATCTATGGTTCGTGCTGCTTTTGGCCAACATTTTTTTATGGTCCCCCCCCGCCACCAACTCAACGGAGAGCTTCTTCAGCTTTATCTTGTCGGGTGGCATAAACAAATGAGCAAACTACGCCGCATTCGCCCCACGGCCGACTAGAGCTACACTGTGCGAAAAAAAATGCAGACTAGAAAGAGGATTTTAAGACTAGTACAAGATATTAATGGGGCGTACTCTTTATTCTAGTTCTAGTCAATAAAAATGAGTAACAAATGGGCACATGAATATCTGTAATTTTAATAGTCAAGGAAACAAAATTATAATCAAGAAAAAAGCCTCTTTTATCGGAAGATCTATTCTAGATTTTCTCCCATACTTATTTTCTATTGAAAGTGTAGATATTTCGCCATCTTCCCAACTCTGAGAATGTTTTCTTTTGGATGGCAAAATCTGTATAATTTTCGCCTCTGAAATTTCCCATTAGATCATTTTTTCTACTTATTGCACATACATATAAATCGAAACAAATTGCTTATTGCACACAAAAAAAAAATTCTTTTCTAAATACCACAAACATTGCTTTGCGTGTGTGTATGTGTGTGTGTGTGTTTTCCCCCTCCTTGTGCAATTTATTATAATTACCTACAAAGGCGCTTCTGTTAATTCTCACACGGAATGCCGTGCTGGAAGCTAGAAGTTAAGAGCACATCGATTTTTAAAAAACATTTCCCAACAGAAATGCCCTAATAAAAGTTTACAAATTATGCGGAACAAAGAAAAGAACTGTGGCATCAAGAGGAGGCGCCACAGTACGCCACAGGCATGGCCCCACACCAAGGTCACCCTGCTCCATGGTCGCGTGTCCTTTAAGATGCACTCGAAGGCTGTCATTTTCCTTCCTCTGACGGGCAGGCGGCAGGCAGGCAACGTTCGTAATTACGCCGAACTTGTTTAATAATTAAAAAGTTCAAGGCAGATTGTGTCGCCACTGGCCTGTGTCCGGGAGTCCGGACCGGTCCGTAGGCAGTCTGGGAAAAAGCGTGACCCAGGACAACTTGTTGGCTCCCGTGCCCCCCCCACATTGATTGCTGAATTATTTAGCTGGTGTAAAACGTGTGAACAACCACATGAGCAACGATTTACGACCTCTGCATTGGGGGGCCAAAAGGTCCCGCAACAGATTTATGGCCAGAACAAACGAACAAGTCCAAGCAACAATCTGAACCCTTTCTCCCACCCACACACAAAATCCATTTTATTAGTCTGCCAACGGGGGGGGGGATGAGTTGTCCTTGGTTCCCGTGGAGTCATGGCTTATGCTAATTGGCCATTAAAAACTTTGTCGGTTCGTTGCTCGACTTTTACAGTGACTCAAAAACGCAAAGGGAGAGGGAGAGCAGGTAGAAGGCAAAGTGGGGAGTGGGCAGTGGGAGGGAGTGGGAGTGGGAGTGGGGAGTGAGTGTCAGTGGCACGGCTTCTGCTTTTGTTTTCGCTTTTGCAGCGGCTCCTATATATAGAAAGTGTGCAAATTCACTTGGCACATCTGACGTAGCATCAGGCGGGCTGGTGGCATACGTATTGAAACTTCTCTCTCCCCCCCCCGCCGCACGCCACGAGACTCGACACGACGCGACGCAAAGCGACTTTCGAGAGCGTGTCGGTGTCGTCGCTCCGAGCCAAATGTAAATTGATGATGGCCTTGATCTACCGCCACAAATGCATTTCAGCCAAATGAGTATTACGTCAATAATGCAATATTATAAAATACTACTCGTACATTCAGCTCTGTGGAACTGGCACGGATGCATTGACGGTGGCAAAAAAACGGTGTAAACAAATCTGTGTAGTTGTTCCAGGAGACAATTATAAATGGGTAATTATAGATTGTACATTTTAGAGCAATAAATCTTCAGATATATAAATCTTTTTAGATAATCATAGAGCAAAATTATTTTCCAATGCTAAATTTTAAGCTCTTTTCCAGTCCCACAACTTTTGTCCACACTTTCCAAATCAAAACCCACTCCTAGCTGCTTGCAAAGGGTAAACATCTTTTCTTGGAACTTGATATTCCCAACTGTTTTTGCTGCTGCTTACAAACTGATTCAGCTTTGACACATGATATTTATTTAATTTGAAAGTTCTGCTGCTCGTGCCTGGGGCTCAAGTGAAAAGATATCCAATGTATAGCCTTGGTATTGCCTCGTACCAGTTGCCAAAGACGAATTTACAATGCATATGCACTTTTATTGCCCCACCAAACATTAGTTGATTGTACAATTTAAACTAAAATTTAACTCATATCATGAATTGGTGCATTCCCAGTGGGTCTGTCCAATCAGACACTTATTCGTAATACCCTCTGACTGTCCCCCCACATCCTCTGCCTGCAAGCAGCACAAACAGAGACAGATACAGGGGCAGAGACAGGGGCAGGCAGGCACTTTCATACAATTGAAAACGTGACCACTCGTTCAGTGGGTGATAGATGGGACAGGCAGATAGACAGATAGATAGATAGTATAATGCGATTATTTACTGTTAAGCCAATTAGTTTGTTACTTTACTCGCCAGGCAAAATGGCATACAGTGGCATGAATGGAGAGTCTCCATTTAGCTATGTTTCGAGTCAATGACATTATGCTCTGGACTTTTGGACTCGCCACTCAAAAGAGTGGAAAAATATTTATTTATTAATAAATACTGATAATGAATTAGTTGCGCCATCTGTCGTTGAAAATTATAATTAAATATTGTATGGGGATTTTCCTATGATAAGTTCCAGATAGTAAATATTATATAGAGAAAATGCGTCATTGAATATTTTGGGTTCGGCAGTGGTTTGCGTGGGATTTTATCAGTAAAAATATCTATGAAATATAAGCCAATTTGATTGAATGTTTATGCAAACATATTAATACAGTAAACACTCGACAAATCAAGTAAAGCCCAAAAGTTTCCATAACTTTGCTTGGCAACAAACATTTCGTAAGCATTTTAGACCTTTTAGGGTCGGTTGTAAGCAATCCCTATAGAGTGCTCACTGTACCACAGACAGACAGTTGCTGTATCTGACAGCCAGTACTGTTATCAGTTGTATAACAGACACACACACACACACACACACACACACATACCAGAGTATATTATATAGTTTTTTGTGCTTTTATAGTGTCTCATTTTCACTGATTGTTATTGCACAAATGGGCCATAATCGCTTATTTCCTGTCTCAATAGTCAGTTCTGTCCCATTGTGTGTGAGAGATGAAAAGACGGATCTTGCGAATGCAAAACACGAACATGAAAGCCCTGGTTACCCTCTCTATCTCTATCTCTATCTGTATCTCTATCTCACCCGCTGTGCTACTCTTCTTTCAATGGGATAGTGGGACAGTCCTCTCCTAACATGGTGCTCTCTGAGAGGTTAATATGATTTGTAGCAGATGTTTGCTAAGAAGAGAAAAATGTCCATAAGTACCTGGCTAAAACTGTGCATAGATGGGGAAATTTGTCCTGCATGTTGCAATGTAACTGCATTTTTTTGTGTACATATTTGCTTAATTTATAGGAAGTAACGATCTGGTAAGGGTATCAAAAGCTGCGGCCTCCAAAGCTATCTCCGCCTCCCACTTATCCTTCAGCATCTCACCCTTCCCCCGCTCACACTCACTCATCTTTTGTTATGAGAGCGAGATTTCCCATTCATGAAACTACAGACGGACAGAGAGAGAGAGAGAGAGCAACATCAGAGAAAGGGCGACTCTGTCTCTCTTTGTGTGCAAGAGAGAGGGGTAAATTATGGCTGTCCAAGGTTAATTTTATTTATCTTCTGCATTTGGTGCGAAAATTAAGGGAAATCCGAGTGCAAGAGGATTGCGCTTCCGAATGAAAATCAATCAACAGCTGCTGTTCGCTGTTCGCATAATTAAGAATGTTGTAACCAGCAATGTGCACGTTAAATATAAATAAAACAAACAAGTCTATGAGCAGCGAAAGGGGGGGTGGCAGAGGAGGGGGAAAAGAGACACGGAAGAGACACGACACGCCTACATAGGCTGGCGCTTGTTCTGCTGCCTGCAAATAAGATACACACCTTCATCACCAGCTCAAAGGGATATTTGTAGACCCGAACGGGGGATTGGAATTTCTGCACCATCTTGTTGTTCTTGTGGTCTCAATTCACACTTGACACTGGTTAAAAATCAATTTTCACTTATTGCACTTTTTCGTAATTCCGTTTTTTTGTGGCGTGGGTGGATGGATATCGCCTCCGTTTAGCAGTTCAATTTTGAGCAGTATATTATTCCGTTGACGAGTTGAACTTTCTCATGACACTTTCAAATAATTATTCACACATTTATTTTAAACACTGCCTCTCAATCCGTTCTCTGGTATCACCCTGTTGTTCTTGTTGTTGCTGTTGTTGCTGTATTGTATTCTTATGCACACAGGCCCCAGCGTGTGTTTGGGTCGTTGCAACCGCAGCTGGCCGTGGAAAGCGGGGAAAGCCTTTCTCTCTCTTTGTGGAGCAAAACGCCAGTGATTCTTGGAGCAGTGGAGCAGCAGCAGCGACGGCGTCAACAGAAGCGCTGCTTGCGCTATCGATGTATGGCTATCGATGGTTTGCCTTTCGCTATGTGTGGGTGGCGATAGCTCGGACTCGAAATCGATATACTTTGAATTTTGAATTTGAAATATATTTCCAAGTGTCGATACTGTAAAATTTGATAAATCTCAGCAATTGTGTTGAGCTCTTATGTATTTTGAGTTAAATATTACTTAACAAACAAACGCATTTTGGCTTATATTTCAAGGTCAGTTATAGTTATAGTTATAGGGTGTGTGAAATCTGCATTTAAATTTTAAAACAAGTGTTATCTTTGTTTCAGTGCATACGAGTGATTATTTTTAATCGGCTATGTGCGAGTTCAATATATCGTGTATACAGCGGTATGTTGCCACCGCTGACGCTTTCGATGCGCGCTGTGACCATCGCCATCGATAGTTGACTGCCATCCCTAGACTTTAGATGGAATGGATTTTCGTGAAATAAATAAATTGAATTGGCGTTTAAATCTGAATAACAACAACAGCCTTGTCGAATACAGCAGTGCGGTGAACAAGTACACGACTTCCGATGTGCCGGACGAGCATCCACAACTCCTCAGACAAATCGATTGTGCGACAGGGGCGACGACAATGGGCACGAAACAAAAACAGGCACCAACAACACCAGCCTCAGTCTCTGCCTCTGCCATAAGCGTCAATGACGAGGGGGGCGGTGTTGGTGGTGCCGTGGGGACAGGGACTGAGACTGGGACTGGAGACTGCGCTGCAGCAGCAACAGCAGCAGTGGCGTCGCTTGAAACCGAGGGCGGCGGCGTCGTCGGTGATAAGGCAAGTGCACTCTCGCTCTCTCCACGTCTTGTATACGCAATTTTCACTGCCCCTTTTTCCCTCCCACACAAACACACACACACACAGATTGGAGGCGCGGCGGCCGCCTACTGCGCCTTGGATCTGGATGTGACCGGCTATGGAATGGCAGCTGCCGCCGCTGCCTTATCGCCCACCGATGCGGCATTTGGTGGAGGCCTCAGCTCCAGCCGCACCTCCATGAACAATTCCACGGAGAATCTGAGCTACGCCAGCGACAACTTCTACGGCGACGATCTCATCCTGCTCGACGACGACGATGTGGAGGCGGAGGAGATATCCCTCAATTCGGACGACTGTGTCTACGCCTATCGCGGCGACGGCGCCGATTTCGACCTCTCGATGGATGCCGCCGCCATGGGACGCGGCGGACGGCATCATCTCGACTTTGGCCTGCCCGTGGGCATGCCCGATCTGCTTGGGGCCGATGATGAGACCGAGTTTCTGGAAATGGACTTCGAACCGGATCCGTCCTCCGAGCTGGAGTTTGCCAGCGGTGCCCAGGATCTCGGCGCCCTGCCGCAGGCCAATCTGCTGCTCATGCAGCGCGATTACAGCCAGATGAGCGGCATGGGCATGGTCACGCCCACGCAGGGCAGGCAGCTGTACAGCTCGCCCATCGACGATTTCCCCCAGGAGGATGCCCTGCAGCAGCAGAAGCAGCGTCTCAACAAGAAGTTTGCCCGGATTAGCCTCAATCTGGATCAGATCAAGGATGGCACTGGCAGTGGCGTGGACATGGATCTGGATGAATTGATTGGCGGAACCGAGGAGGAGGGCGGTCCGCCACATGTGGGCGGACAGCTGGCGGACACAGCGCTGGCCCAATCCCTGCCCAGCACATTGTACACCGGCTCCAGCTTCAGTCGGAGCACCAGCGTGCCCAGCGATCATCCCGAACCGAAGCTGACGGGTGCCAAGCCCAAGCGACTGTCCAACTCCTCGTCGGTGATGTCCAAGAGCAGCTCGTCCTCGAAGTCGCGACGATCGCAGCCCTCGGCCAGCTTCGATGAGCGCTGCTACAGCTGCACGGACTTTCGGGCCACTTCCGCCTCCTCCTGCCAGCAGCTGCCACTGCAGGCTACGGACACGGTGGCGCCCATGCTGGTGGCTGCTGCTGCCGTGGTGGCCATGGCCGCCTCATCCTCGTCCATGGCCCACTTTGACTTGACGAGCGGCAACGAGGAGAACTGCCTGGACTGCCTCGAGAAGGAGTTTCTGGCCAACACCATTGGCAAGGCCCTCGATATGAGCACCTGCCCCAAGTGTCGGCGACGCGTCGGCAGCAACAGGGGCAGCAGTCTCTCGCTGTACACCCGGGCGGAGCAGACACGATGTCGCAGCGGATCGCCGGGCTACTTTGATGAGGCTGGTGGCCTGTTTGCCGGCTGGCATAGTGGTGCAGCTGGCGCCGGTCCCAGTTTGGGTCCCGCCTATAACCAAAGGTTTATTTCGTGTGATAATAATTTTGGCGGCGTGCAGGTGAGGCAGCTCTAGGGGAGTCCCTTCTCGGAATTGTTGCTTAAAGTTGTTGCTTCTCCCCCCCCGCATTTATTTGGCAGCTGCTCAAGCAAAGCTTTTCGACTGAGCCGCTGGTGGCGCGTCTGTCCACAGGACAACTGTGCGATGAGGAGCATCTGGTGCAGGCGCTGGACAAGCTACACATTTCCTACGACAAATCCCTGCTGCACGCATACTTCGCGCAGCTATCGAAGCCCGCCGGCAGCAGCGGCGCTGGGAATCTCAAGCAGCTGCTGCTGCAGGCCTCCAAGCGGCAGTGCAACCATCGCAAGCTCAAGAAGCTGATCGAGCTGGCCACCCAGCAGCAGCTTCATGTGCAATTTAAAAGGGTACGTCGCTGCAGTCTCCCAGCAGCAAGATTCAACCCATTTAATATACTATTCTGTTGCATTTATTTTGCTTAGACAAACGAAGGGGACACCAGCAAAGCAGCAGCAGCAGCAGCAGCTTTGGTGCCCGTTAGGGTGGCGGATATTTTGGATGCCTGGGCACGCCATCGAGATCTCTCTGTGTTGCGGCAATTGGATGCGCGTTTCCATCGCGCCAATGTGCTGGGTAACCCACCATAATTTATGCCCAGCCCTAAGTGCTTCATTTAACTCGTTTTGATCTTTTTGTATTAAACAGGAAAAGTTGGTCAAATTGTGCGCCAGGCAGCTGCAGCGTCGTTTGCAGCTGCCACCGCTGTCGCCTCTTCAACCTCAAACTCGGCGACGCGGCGTGCCCTGACCGAGTTTCTGATGATACCGCAGTATTATGATAGTGGAGAGCTGACATTAACGCGCAAATGTTAAGAGGAACAAGGACACGCCCACACGCCCACACGCACACACGCACATTCATCCAACAGACAGACACACACACACACACACACAGAGATAAGAGAACGAACCACAAACTAAAATGAAAGTGGAATAATTGTAATGCTTAGGCTGCGTTTTATGTTGTAACGAATTATGGAGAGACTGTGTGAGGCAGAGAGTATAGCTCCCGCCCTGACCTCCCACTCCATGTTTAGTGTGAAGAAAAAAAGGATGTCTCACAATTTAATCGTTAACCGAGTTTTGCAATATCGAATATAGTTACAGTACCCCAGTACCAGTACCCCCCGCCCATTATCTATGTATATGCCAACACGCCCACTAAACGTATATCACCCATATACATATACATATACATACATAATATATACATAATATACATACAGTACATACATCATTATGTATAACTCGTACATAGCTTAGCTACAACAAAAAGGAAACAAAAGAAATCTGAATAAACTCTAAGTAGGAAAGTAAAACTCAGACAGACACACACACACACGACACACAAGCCACACACAGCCCCAGCTCCAGCTCCAGCTACAGCTACAGTCCCCCGCCCCAAGGAGAGAGAGGAATCATCTCATCCATTAGAAGACACAACAGGCAGGCCAGGCCAGCTCCTCCTGCTGCTACTCCTCCCTCCTCGACTCAACTCGACTCGACTCCGATTTCGATGTGTAAAACGGTGAGAATGTTTTTGTTTTTAATAAAATTACGCTTTATTAATTATTAATATGTATAATCTGCTGTACTCGCAAGCCGCCTTCTGCTCCCACTGCTCCACTTCACTCGTTTGTTTATGTCTATTGGTATCGCTGCTGTGGCTGTCGCCCGCCTGCATTGTAATAGCCACCGCCCGGTCCGCCGGGTACACCCATATTTGGTGGCATTGGTGGTGGCGGCGCAACGGCAGCATTATAATGCGTGGGCGGCGGCTGCTGGACATTCCATGCCGCTGCGGCATACTGTGGCATAGGCACTACGGGTGGCGGAGGTGGCGGTGGCGCATGGTACATGTGATAGTTGGCCTGTCCCTGTCCACCGCCGCCAGTCGGCCCAGTTGGTCCCGGCGGCAGCAGTGGCAGTGCATCGTTGTTGCTGTTGTTCATGCAGCTGCTGCTGATGAGGGCGGAGGGCACTGCATTGGCCAGCGATTTGATGCTCTGTATGTTGTTGAGGTCCAAATGGTTGCCATTGCCACTGCTGCTGTTTGTGGGCGGCGGTGGCGGTGGCTGCTGCTGCTGCTGCTGGGCGGGTGCTCCTCCTCCACTGGGATTCATGGGCTTCACATTGGTGGGACTGTCCGCGCGACTGGGTGGCTTCTGGGGCGGACTGTTGGGTAGCTGGGCCTCCTTCTGGGTGGACTGGTACAGGTCCAACACCTGGTGGCATATGTCCTCCAGTATCTCCATCGTCACATCCGACACGAACATGTCCCACCAGCGCTGATGCTGCGGCTGACGGCCCTCCCAGTCCTGGACCGTGAATTTGCTGAGCTTGCTGGCCAGATGGATGAGCGCCACGGCTATGATCTCGGGCTCCCACTGCAGACAGACGACCGTGCTGAGGGAGTCGTTGACAAAGTTCCAGGCCATTTGGACCATCTTCTGTAGCTTCTGCTGGTCGCCCTTGAAGCACTTGGCATACTTGAGCAGAAATGTGTACGGATGCTCCACCTGCAGGTCGAACTTGATTGTCTGCAGCAGTATGCGCTCCAGTGTCATTACCTCCTCCTTGGGATCCTCGCCAAACGAGTAGAAATAGTTATCGTTGAGGATGCCGCGGGCCGTCTTGATGATGTCGCGACACTTTTTGGGCGTCTCCTCCACCTTGCCGGCGAAGAAGAGGCAACAGCAGGCGGTGACGTAGCGTGGAAAGCTGCGGAACGAGTGGAACATGTAGAAGCGATGGAAGTACACCACTCCGGTGGCCATTGTGTTGTGGCCGAGTCCCATCTTTGTGCCGCACTCCATGATGAAGCGGGCGCCCTCCTTGCGGTAACGGCGCTCATTCTCGAACGTGATCCCATCCAGAATTGACGGTGTCTCTCGCAGTTCCTTTTTGTCATAATACCAGCAAGGCATCGCTCTTTTCCAGCTCCTGGAATACGGCGGTCGGTACGCAGCAGCAGGTTGGGTTCCGTTCCTGTCTTGCTAATTTTGGTGTTATTTATAAATAAATGTACAATTGTTTTAATACGTGGAAAATATTTCCTTTTTTTTTGGTCTTTGGCTGGCAACCCTAGCGGCGAGTGTTGGTAAACTGTGCAAAGTGGCCTCGAACGTTGTATCGATAGATGCAGACGGGCGCCGATACATGTATCGTATTTAAAGTGAGCTAAGTGCCACTCAATTATTTACATATTGAGACTAAGTTTTATTAAGTAATTAATTATAATCTTAAATCTTTGAATGTTGTATTAGTTGGTGTACCTGTAACTATTTATTTTTTAAATATCAAAATCATTAGAAGTTTGGCGGCAACAGTTCGATAGTTAGCTGCAATCTGCTATCGATACTTAGAAATTCCACCTTGCATTTTGTTTCCTTTGCGGAGTTTTGCTATAATTAATTGTTTTTATTGCTTTCAACTATAGTTATTAACGTAATGGTGGTGTCCAAGTGGTCAAATGGTTGTCATTGCAGCCCCCTGCCCTGCAATTGCTGGTATCGCAAATTACACACAAATTTAAACGCGGTAGCGAAATCCAACCCGGCGCCCGTCGCCAGGCCGCTGCAGCCGCAGCACTTGTTGCTCTCGTCCATGACCATGCTTCGACAGCAATTAGCAGCGACTGCCGCACAGCGCCTTGGCATAGTCGAGGTACGGTACGAAACTATTTATAACAAGCCTTTCCAGTTGTACTGCAAATTGCTCTTCGGCAGACATCCAATAATGCGGTCAACAGAGCGCGGATCTGATTGCTGCTGGACTGGACGGGGACTGCGACTGGGACTCGTTTGTGCCAGCAGCAGCCAGCTAACAGGAGTTTTGGCTATGTGCCGGACGCTGCAACTGGAGGTTGCAATGCCTGGCTGTGCCCGCCCACTTCTGTCGCAGTGGGAAACATTTGTCTTTATTTTTGCATAACCAACGCCACCGCCACCGCCACCACCGTCAGCGGCATGGCTAAATTTGAATACAACTCTCGCGGGAGTGGAGTTCCTCGAGGGAAAACGAGTTTCTATTTTCGAGTTGAGGAAGTCTCCCAGAGACAGAGCCACAGCGATGCCTGAGGGTGTGCGCTGCAGACAGGTAAGGAGTTGCAGATTTATGGTTCCCTATAGTTATGTACACACATGCAGCTCGGCTGCAGCAGAAGCCAACAACAATGTTATTAACCTTGGCAAAACTCCGGTTGGCGGTGAGGTAGGGGGGTAGCGCTGGCTGGAGCTTCCTTTGGGTGGCTTCTTTTGGCCAAGAATTGTGCCGGGTCTGCAGAAGGCTGAAGTGTAACCAGTTTCTTTGTGTCTTTCATTCTTGGCTTGGATCGCGCTCTGCCGCTTGCCACTCTCTCTCTCTCTCTCGCGCCGTTCGCTCGCGGCTAGTTTCCAATGTTTAAGACACGTTTGCAGCTTCGTTGCGCTTTGTTCAGTCACTTTTTGAACGTCGCCACTGCCAGACCAACAAGCGGAGATCGATCGCGTTAGCGCGCTCACTCTCTTTTGGCCAACACACACGGGGCCCCACCAGTTAACAGTTGTACACACACACACGCACGCACACACGCGTAGTACATGTATTTTAGTATTGTAGAAAATACCAACATCTCCAGCTTAATGCGCGTTCGTTTCGGGTCTCTTCCTCAAAGCAGAACACAAAAAATAAAATAAAACAAAACAAAAAGTGGCTTTCAGTGTGCTATTCCTACTAAATAGAAAAAAAGTGCTTGCCTAGGCAGAAAAAAGTTTTTTCTTTTCAATAATAATACACTATAAAAGCGGGCTAAATACAACAACTGCAGAAAATACAGATAAATAAGCGTGCAGAAATAAGAAAAATGTCTTGCGCGAATTTATAACCACCAGAAGATCGTGCAACTATAACGCTGAGCTGAGCTGCGCGCTCTCTCTTGATATCAGT
This sequence comes from Drosophila obscura, assembly GCF_018151105.1. NCBI lineage: Eukaryota > Metazoa > Arthropoda > Insecta > Diptera > Drosophilidae > Drosophila > Drosophila obscura. The sequence continues at coordinate 5,529,060 of NW_024542766.1, read as the reverse complement.
CCAGTAGCACAGTACTCTACAGTCTCTCTGTCCATCTTTCTCTCTCGTGTATCTTCTACCCATCTTCATCATACATACATATATGTGCATACCTATGTATATGTATCTCTACTGCATGCATTCTTTGGAATCATTCTATGTGGATTATCTTCAGTCGACAATTGGAATATTTTTTACGTTATACCTCAGTCTATAACGCTAAATAAGTGAGTAAACCTAGAGATTGTAACTACTAAATTATAGTCTTTTATATAGAATATGAGATTTGGGGTTTGGGATGATTCATTTGGGTTTAAATTTGAAAGGAATATTTAAGCTTTTTACTGCATTGTTTTTGCTGACTTACTGACTACCTCTTTTGATGATTCAGTCAGTATATTTATTATTTTTGTGTCTCAGAAACTAGTATTAGAATCGGATAAGCAAGGTATAATGATATCCTCTGATGTTTCAGTTCAAAATTAAAGTATTAAATTAAATTAAATATTAAATCAGCATTTCTAAACCATAAATTATCTTCCCTGTGATTTAATTCGGCTAGAGCTTGAAAAATCCTAAACGAAATATAGAACAAAGCTGTGAAACAGCATTTATCTCTGCCTTGAATCATTCCACCTTCCTATGATTCAGTGGGGGTTGACTAAAGAATCTGAGCTCAAGAATATCTGCTCTGTACGGTTTTACTTTAGTTTTCTTTGAAGCAATATGGCAACATCATCTTTCATTGACTTTGGTTATTTCTCTGCACGATACAGTAGGTTTTTAACTTGAATATAGATTCTTAAATGGATTATGAACTATGCTTTTCAAATATTATTTTAAAGGTGCAATATTCCCGCCGTAGATTAAGTAAATTAATACCTAATTTAATCGTGAACTTTGGTATAGCTAAATATAATAAAAACTCAGACCTTTAAAGGGTTCTCTCTCTGCTTTGCTTTACCCTAGCTTGAGCTTTAGTCACCTGAACTTTCGTACCTTTCCCTTTAAAATTCAATGAAAAATCATCTCGGAAGTGCATTATTTCCGCCTTAGATGCTCTGCCCTCTGATGATTCAGTTGGTTTATTGAGTAAAATCATTTCGTGTTTAGCCTTAGATATGAATAATATTTGATGTGCTTGTTGCTTGTGGCTTGCTGCTGTTTTGTGACTGTGATTTATCATCGTCGCAGTCGCATTCAGCGCAGTTAGCGGCGCTGTCGTTGTCGCTGTCGGCGTCGGTGGAGCCACAATTAAGTGCTAAGTGTATGACGATTAGATCATCCATGGGGCGCGTCAAACCGCTTAGCCAAGCTAATTCGAGTGTGTTGGCCCAGGCGTAAGCCAAGGCCATTAAGGCACATGGTGCGGTACTCTCTCTCTCACTCTCTACCTGTAGCTCTCTCTCTCTCCAAGAGGTAGAGCGAGAGTTGATTGAACCTGCCACAGCATCGAGTAGCCAGCCATGTGGCATGCTGCAGCTGCTGTCGTTTGGGGTAACCAAAAAAATTCCAGAAAAAAAAGGCCTGTTGCTACGGTACGCGTCATAATTATAGGTGTACGCTCAACCTTAAGCCTTTGTCTGTCTGGAGTTTTCGAATGTTTTTCAAATGATTCATTGGAGAAGCTCCGAAAATGATTCTTTACCTAAATGCTCAATCATAATTAGTTTTTTGTGTGATTATTTCTCAAAGTGTAGTGCATTTTGCATATAAATTAAATCTTCTTTTGATTCGTATCTATTTTTATTTTTATCTCAAAGCCATGCAATGTCACAATTCCCTCCCTGAGCTCTGGCTTTCCCCCTTAAAATTACCCTCCAATTACTTGGCTTATCATATGTTTATTTCTCACTGTGTAGCAGTGCAGCAGTGCAGCAGCAGGGCTCATTCCATTGTTATTTGTCTAAAACACAAGCCATGTAAATGTTGTAGCCTGCCGCTGAGTTGTTGAGTTGTTTTCTCATTTTTGTTGTTGTTGTTGTTTTTTTTTGCACAATATGTTAACAATTTTGATTGGCAATGCTGCAGCCGGTGGTGGTGCTGGTGCGTTGTGTGGTGTGCTGTGTGTTGTGTGTTGTGCATTGTTTTAGGATCTGTTGCATGTTGCAAATTGCAATTGCAGCCGCAGCAGCAGCAGCACCACCATCAACCGGCAGAGTCCCACGAAGCGTGAACAACTCCAAAGCGACTTCGAATGTGACGGTACGGGACGGGACGGCGTTGAACTCAACCGAAATGGTTATGGCCGCATCAATATCTCTGCTGCTGCTGTTGATGCTGCTGTTTCTCCTGTTTTGTTGTTGTTGTTACCCCCCAAACATGTATTCTCGCGTACATTACACATTCTTGGATGAATAGACCCACGGACCACGGAGACGTGCCCATAAATCACGCGTGTCTTGGCCATACTTTTAGACTTACTTTTTGTGGTAGCCAAGCGCGAGGCAGGCCAGCACTTTGGGTCTGTCCACCACACACAAACACATCAAAGTGTCAGCTACCTCTCCAGAGTGGTTTTGATACCCATTAGAAGGGGATATGTTGTATGTTGTAGGGGAAAACATAGATGGAATGTCTAGCAAGATCAGCTGGAGCTATGATAATAAAGGAGCTGTAACTGCGGTGTACAGAAAATGTGCTAAAATGTTAGAATTATTTCTGAAGATGTTCTCTTCCCATCTAACCAAAATCATTATTTTATAATGCATATTACAAGCAGAATATGGAATTTTATCTTTTTATCTACCAATTAAATTAACTTTTCTTTGGGCGTATTTTTGTATATTTCGAGAATTTTCTTTACTGATTTTATCCTATTTACAGGGTATCCCTTGCTACATAGATTCTCTAAATATCTCGTTCTTAGTTGTTTGGTGTTTTTTTTTTTTAATATTTTTTTTTCATATTGATGGAAGCTGTTTGGCCTTTTTGGGCTTTACAGAGACGAACAACCGTCTTCAGTTGATCTTCAAAATGCTTTATTAGCTAATCCTTAGACATCCACAAGCAGCTGCCATAATTTGATGCTGTGGGACAGGTCCGTTTGTTACCATACAGAAATGTGGCTTTAACGGCAGTTAGTTTTCTGTAATTTATTTGAACTTATTAATATTTAATGTTTAATAAATAAATAAACGCTTGTGTGTGCCTGGGTCATTGAATTGTCACTCAACGTGTAGCTAAATGTTAATTAGATAATTGTTAGATTAACTTTCCACACGGGCAAAACCCAATGTGACGAGTGATTTCTTTTTTTAGTTTTGCTTTTAAAAACTCTTCAGCTTTGGCATCCAATTAGTTTGTAAACTCCAAGCCGAAGATGTGCCTGCTTTATATATATATTTTTTTCATCATACGTAGGCCCATTCCCACTCCCATACGCAATAATCTCTGCCGCAAACAATGGACTTGTAAAACCCACAAGAAGTCAGCACTCATAAATGTGAGAAGATTCCATCCGAGCAGAGCTTGAACATTTTAATTAGAATTTCCTAACCGGCAGTTAGGAAAAATACATACATATATACATAGATACATATATATAGTTCTTTTAGACTTTAGCCTCAAGCAGAAAGCCATTAAAATGTTATATTTTTGCGCTGCCTGCTTTGTGGCCTTTCAATGAACTGCTGGCACTTTGGAGTATGTCAAAGTTGAGGCGGCTGCCAAGCGGCTTTAAGATGGTTTATCAATTGTGGGGGGGCCAAGCTCCAGAAAGTTCATTAAGCCCCCTTCCCCGCAAATGCCAGAGAGAATAAAAAGAGAGTGGCAACAGGCGAGGCGAGGCGACACTTTCTACAGTCCAGAGCTCTCGCGGTAGAGCTTTGGATTGGATCGTGCGTGCCTTGCCTTCTGTCATGATTCAGGTCAACGCGTAGAAGAAGTAGAAGAGGGAATTACAAAATGTATTTATGTCTCGCTTCGCTTTTTGGCCAAAGGCCAAGCGATGACTGAGCTAAATGAAATTAAAAGAAATCATCGCTATCCTATTCCATAATTCCATTTCGATTCCAATGTAGCCTGGGGGCATTCTGCTTCTTCCCCAAAGATCCACGAAGAAGTGCTCAAAGATTGATTGCTGCGATCAAGTGGGTCAGCCGGCGCATTTGGCTCCCTTCTGTGGCTCATTCTTCAGGTGAGAGGAGGAAGTGTTCTTCATGCTGTGCCAGATACTCCCTACTTGGATTGTTTTTCCCGCTGACATGAAAGTGTGACTATGCAGATATTTTGCATGTTAATTATTTCAACCTTCAAACGATCAATGTTCCCAGAGAGAATTACCTTTACAGGTCTTCTCGTGTTCTCGTTACCTGTTTCCATATTGATGTACCTAATTTGGGCCTTCATTAACATTTCCCAACGTAGCAAAAAAACACTTTTCCAAATCCAACATGCCAAATGGAAAACCAATTGAAATACTACAGCATTTTCAACGCCCCAAATTTGGGCCTCCGCTTGAACTAAACCAATTCGCTCCGGTCCACTCCACTCCACTCGAGTCCACTCCATGCCCGGCACTCCATGCCGCACCTCTCTCGCGGAGCAGCGTGAAGGCCGAACCGGCTCTTGTGGCACACACACACAATCAGAGAGCCCGTGAGCCAGCCCCAGCCGCCGCATAATGACTAATAATGCCACCGATTTGCATGCTATAAGGCAACACACAGGCCAACAGACAGACAGCCCAACAGGCCAACAGCTTAACTATGTCTTGAGAAACTGAATTGAAACGAAACTGGTTTCCATTGCATTTCATTTCATTTCATCGCAAAGTCTACTACTACGACTACGATTGAGAAACGCAAAACAATTGTTAAAGGCAGATCTCCGGGCAGATCCGGGCTAAAAGAGTGCAGGAATGTGCCTCTGCCTTTAAGAATGGAAATGAGTTTGGGAATTGGAAAGGGAATTCATAAATGGAATTACTTACTAATCCAACTTTACGACTTTAAGAATGGAAACTATTTTTGTTCGGCGAATTGGAAAGGCAATTCAATTTCATTAATCAATTCATGGATTCTGACTTGAGTACAGACTTTGGGAAGATTGGGATAGATTGCTTGGCAGTCCCTGCTGCGATTGCTGGCATTAATATGCGGCTTGAATATTCACTATATTGGAGGGGAAGAATCTATATTAAAAATCCAATTTCCACAAAGGGATGGGATGGGAATTTCAAAAGTATTCATAAGTTCATACAATAAAGGCAACCAAACTTCAGTTTGGAATAGGTTTCGAAATTAATATAAAAATAGTTTAAATATAATTAAATGTGACCCAAAATAAATTCAAACAAACAAAAATATTCCTAATTATAATTTAGCCATCAAAAACCACAATTTTCATTGAAAAATTCTTCCACTTGCTTTAGTTTCAAACAAAAAATTCTTCATTGGCCAACTGAAAATCCCAAACAATTGGCAAACAAATTGCCTTAAATCGATTTTGGTCAGCTAGCCACAAAAAGCGATCAAATCGACCAAATGTAATGCCAACTAATTTTTTTACCATTAAAGTTTTGATTTCAGTCGCTGCAAAGAGCAGAAGAACTCCGAACGAAGTCTGAAAGTCTGTGGTAATGGTTTTTGGCTAAGATTTGATTAGTTTTGAGAGTGGCCCGGCTAGATGTTCGTTGCAGGGTTCATTCAACCAGTGCGAGCGGTTCTTTTGAAATGTGTTAAATAAATTTGGGAAACTTCCGCTCTGGGATTGGCCACACTTTTACAAAATCCCATCACGGGGTGGTGTCTCTCTCTCTCTCTGGTGCCTCAATCAATTGCAAAATCATTTTGTTAATTTGCTGGCAATTATAATGCATTTGATTGAGAGTTTCGCTATTGACAGACTTTCACCCATTCAAGTGGAGGCAATGTATACAAATGACTCGACTCCTTCGGCCGAATCGAATCGAAATGATATGAGTATTTCCCTTGGTCTTGTGTCACAGTCACAGTTTTGACACCTGGCTCTGAATGGGGAGGGAATCTCTGTGTGTAGGTGTTTAACTTCGAACACGATCCGATTTCTTTCTTTCTTTGTGTTTTGTTAAGCTTCCTCTTTTGGGGACTATCTTGGCCTCAATTTGCATAATTTATGTAATTTGTGCTCAGTTTTTGTTGCCCCATAAATAAAACACACAACACACACTTTTTTGTTTGGGTTTTATTTTTCGTTTTTGTTTGGGTTTTTGTTTTGTTTTGGTTGTGGATGTGTTTGTGTTTATCTAACAATTTGATGGTTAATTTCTAACAATTTCACTTAAATATTTGCGATATGAATTTATGAGCGGCATCACGTAGCTTTTGAATGCCACGGCACGAGCAGGAGATTTGAGTTGAATCTCTTGATTGAAACTCGAGACAATTATTAAGTGCTAAAGATATGCTATAATTTAAAGCTTTTCTGTTAGACATATTCATTACGAATATTATACATTTGTTAAGGTCCAATGATCATTGGGAAATGCGCATTAAAATATATATTTTATATGTTTGATTTTAATGATTTTCGTTTTATGTATTTTATTTTTATTTCTTTTATTTTTTTTCTGTATCTTTCTTGTGTATTTTCTTGAAGCAAAAACTTTCTACTTTTTCTGAGATATCTATCTGTTTTTAGTGTTCCATTAAGCGTTGTTCTTAGACTTAATTATGTGTTGGATTTTGGTTTATTATACAATCACAGGCAACGACTTTCGATTTAGACCTTTAATTAATGAAGAATTAAATTGTGGGAAGAAGAAATCAAAGAGGTTTAAGTATTATTCCATATTCCAAGTTAATTTGTTAAAACGAATTTCTAAATATTTGATGTACCATTCAGATCTCTTTTAGATCCCTCTACATTTTGTACTCTTCCATAATGATTCTAGAACCTCTCTTTTTGGGTTAACAACTAACTTTAATTGAAGATCTTTCGCTGCCTAATCGACTAACCGTTGAAGAGACTCAAGTTCCCGCGTTTTTTTTTGCTTAAACAAAGCCATTTCTCTGTGCCTGCTTCCCAACACAACCGCTAAACACTTTAGAAGGTCGACGTTGCGACCGTCTCTGCTGTTGTCACATTTTCTCCCCAAAGAAGTTGACAACAACTTAATTTCCAAAAAGCATTTTCGTATGACCTTGTTCCCACAAAACATGCTGCCACAAAAAAACAGAAAATACAGAAGAAAAACTCCCATCTAGAAACCACAAAAAGAGACACCAAGAATGGTCTCAGCGAGAAATAAAAATTCAAATCAAAGTTTGAGCTTAATTTACGGTCTGTGGTAGAGTGGAGAGTGGAGAGAGATTTCGTTTGATTTGGGCAACCGGGACACGTACCAATGATCGCTACTCCAGAGAGCTGCACCCACGTTTTGAGACCTTCGTTCCCTCATACCACTAAATCCACATTTCCATTCCACAATCCCCAATCCCACCATTCCGACTGAAGCCGTTGATTAAACGCCCACCTACTTTCGTCATTCCCTCTGAATGTGGATGGGACTCCTCCGTATATCTGTCTGTCTGTCTGCCTGCCTGCCTGTCTGTCTAAGTCATCTTATCATCTGGAATTGCCAGTTTGCCTGACTGTCGGCCATTCATTCATTCATTTGCTGCTCGTACGAGTGTATTCTTAAGTGGCACTTTGTTTGGTTGCTGGTGCCGGTGCCAGTGCTGCGGCTGCTGCTGCTGCGCATGCGCTGAGGCGTGTCCAGTTCTCATCTTGAATGCAGACGCGTCATTCTATCTCTCATTCCCGTTTTCAATCATCTTTATATTTTTTTGTTTCTGGCTGTTGTGCCACTTCCCTGCGAATTTGGCACAGACTCAAGTCGAGTCACTCTTGCAGTGTGTCGCAATAAAAGATACAAAGATACTTTGCGTTTTTCTTTTTGCCGGTTTTACTACCTTTCCGCACGCCCTCTTTGGAGACTCTTCTCTCTGTTGCTGCTGCGGTTCTCCAAGTAATATTTTTTTACTCGTTTTTAATTGCTTTTTTCATCAATTTTGTAATGGAAATTTTATGCATCGTAAATGGGCTGGAAACGGTGGGAAGCCATAAAGAAATTTCTATATATAAATTATGGAAAATTATTAAAGTATATTTAGAATTTGTAATCAGACTTTGGGATTGTGAGAAAAAGTTGAGGAAATTTTAAATACAGCTTAAAATTATGTATGTAAGGTTTTTTTTTTCTTTTTAAGATTATGCTCTGTAATATTATACTCTAAATAATTATTGGAAAACAGCTTCCAGAAACATGTGAAATGCCTTACAAATGTTTATAAACAATCACCAATTAGCCTTGTGCTCCATTTCAGTTTCGTAAAATGTGTTTAAGAAGTGAATTGATATAAAAGCGGATATTTCTGTCTTCAAAATGAATATAGAATATCACAGATAGTTTCGTAAACATTGGATAACAGTTTAATTCCTTTACAGACTGCAAAGAATATAGCAAACAAAGCGATCCCATTTTTCTCCAAAGTTTAGTTTAAAAATTTTTGCGCAGGAACAAAGCTTATTCCAAGTGTTACAAACATTTTTATACTTTGAAAATTCAGAATCAGTGTATTAATCACATTCAGTAATTTTTAGCCGATAAGCTCGAACCATTCCAACATGCCTAACAATGAACGTTCCATATAGATTGATTTTATGGCTATTATGTCATTCCACCCATCTATTCTACCCATTTATAGAATCATAACCGATTGACACCTGTAAAATTATAACAATCCCACCTTCAACTTTTAAATTCTTTACAAAAAAGTAAAGTAAAACGTATTAAAACTTGTTCTCTGGCAGAAATATAAAACAAAGCCATACAGATTGATGACTTATAGCCACAAATACATACGTACACAATGTGTTTGTAGATCGACTGCGAAATTGGAATTTTTGCATAATGAAAACGACTACAACAACGACGATGCCTCCCCACATTGAGTTCGAGTGACTTTATAAACACAAATCGAGCGCGACAATCGATTCGAATCTGGCAGCCAGTTTTGCGGTTTTCCCACGAACTTTTGTTGATGTTTGCTCAAGTGATTTAGCGTTTCGTAGAGATCTCTATATATTTCTCGCTCTCTCTCTCTCTGTCTAAAATGTCACCACATACACTGAGAGAAAAACACTGGTTTCGATGTTGGGGTTGGCACACTTTCCGCGAAGGCGTTCACTCGATACAACAGGAATCAAAAATAATTACACAAGCTTGAAAATGCAAAAACTAAGATTGTTAGAAAATTATTAGACCAAGACCAAGTGCCGGGCACAGGAGAAAAAACATATAACACCAAACAACAAAATTGAGGAAGGTTAGGGGAGTACGGTTTCCTTATGCCTCATGGGAGTGTCTCTATAAATGGTTTATAAATTACTGCTTTCATAAGACATCAATAATAAACCATAAACCTTCACTTAAATAAAAGCTTAATAATAAAGGAATGCGAAAAAATCATTAGAAAACTGTTTCAGCATCTGTTCTTCAAAATCTGAACATAAACATTAATGAAACTTAAAAAAGAAAAGATAACCATTCCAGAATCAATAACTTTCTTCTAGATACGAGTAGGCCATGCCTGGAAATCTGCTCACTGAACATTAATAAAACGTAAAAAAATCAGCAAACCATAATTCCATAATTAATTCCATTCTCCAATGCCTGCAAAAAAAAAATTGTTGTTTAGTGCAATACCGCCGCAAGGTTGCTGCAACGACGGCGGCGGCGGCTTCCCAACCAAACATTTCATTAGAGCAGAAAATCAGAAAATATGAATTATAATGAGCAACAAAGGTAACAACAACAACAACAACAAAAACTACATAAAAGCTACAAAATTTGCATAAACAAAAACGAAACAAAAGTGAAACAGTAGGCGTGGCGCGTGCCCAATGGAAAATAACAAAAAAAAAAAAATAAAGAGAAACAAAAAACAACGCCGAGACTCCACAGATCAATTAATGTGCATTGAGACCCACCTAAGTCGTAAGTTGTAGGATTGCCAGTTGCCAGCCAGACATTTCATGGCATTCACTTTTTGCGGTTACTTCCTGCTCGCCGCTACGGCTACGGCTGCGGCTGCGGCTGTTCCACAATGTTGAAAGTTGGGAAAACTTTCGGGAACACAGTGAACCTTTTGCACAGTGTCTCTGAGAGACTCTGAGAATTGTGGTTATAGCAATTCACGAATTTCGCAAACGATGCTCCAAAGAGACACCAACAAAAAAGTGAAGAAAGACTTACCGAAATATTTATGCAATTGTGTTAAGAGTACTCTGTGTTTGGTACTCTGTAGTTGAAGAGCAAAGGGATGACTTGGGTTTCTGTATGGGCAGAAGCAAAGACTCCATAGAATCTTTGGCAGAAGGAAGGGTTTTTGAGCCCTTAAAATAAATGTAAATATTTATTTTTGTAGAGGATCACCAGTAGAGTCAATCTTTAGAGCAGTTCGGATAGTGGCAATTGAAAAGGTGATGTTCCATGTTAATTATGGGAAGAAGAATATGTTAAGTGTATTATTAATTTGTAATATTAGTCTTAATTCAATCGAAATGCTCATGTTTATAATTATTAATTATAAAATTATAGTTGGCAAGCCTTTTCTTTTGAATGTAACATCCTTTCCCCTCTACCTAACGCCTGTTTAATCCCTCTTAAATCATTATTTACTCACTACGAGGTATTCGCAAGTCGCTATGTGCACACTGTACCACACAGTTATTTATTTTATTGTTTTGCTGTTTGTAGGAGTTTTTGGTTTCCCACTAAAATTTAAAAGTCTACTATTGTGATTGCAATTGCAGAGTAGCGACTCCCCCATCTCCATTCCCAATTTTGTCTCTCAGACTTTTGCAAAAACTGAATGTTAATGAATCTGAAAATGTGTACTCTGGTTGTGTTCGTGGTTGAGGCTGACTTTAGTTACCCGCGCATCAAATGGAGATTCATTCGCTCGTCTCTGAGTCACAGAGTGCAGGAAAGTGAAAGTCCATTAGACATCTGGAGTGGTGTGTGCAAAATATAAAACAAAACAAAAACAGACCAGACCCAAGCGAACGGTTTGCCTTTTGTTCGAATTTGGTGCGTTTCACACGCAAGTTTATTACACTTTCAACTTTGACTTGCTGGCGCAAAAAATATAATGCCAACAGCAACAACAACAAAAACGTAACGAAAATGTAAAATGAATTTGGGGCGAGTTACATGACAGAGCCCAAGCGAATCAGCGAAAGGTGTGAAAAGTTTTGAGTTTGCTTGCAGATTGGTGTAAAGTCAGGATAGAGACTAAGCGAAGCTTACCCCAGAGGCTTAGAGAGCGTGTGCAACTGAAAGTGCCTAAATAGTGCTTTAATTTAAATTCATTTAGGGATATTATTAGTGGTTTAGGCAGCCACTTTAGCTTAGGATTCTAAAAAAATCCAATGAAGTGGAGCCACTAACTTTTATAGAATTTACCAATAATAAGAATCTACAACAGATCAAGTTTATATATATAGAAACCGGATAAGACACATGTTCAGCTTTCGACTGGTTCCTTTTTTTGATTTCTTCTACCAGCAAACATTTTACTTCGTTTACTACCCATAATATTATTCACCTCAGATCAGCCACTATCCCTTCTAGAATTCCTCTTAACACTCCTCACCCTCTTTATATTGTTGTCCTAGACCTCTTTTGTCGCAGATTGCATTCGTCACCATGTCCAAAGAGCCTTCACTAGATAATGAGCCAAAAAGAAATACAGTAAGCCGGTGACATTGTAAGCGATAAGTTCTTATCGCTGACCAGCAGCAGCAGCAGCGATTGTTGTCGCCCCCCAAAAAAAATAAGAAGTAAATGTTTTCCTTCGTGTTTTATGCAAACAACTCAATGGACGGACACTGACGATCAGTTTGGTTTGTCAGTTGGCGTGAAATGGTGGGGCGTAACCAGCCAGCCGGCTCTTCAATGTGGTAAGAGATCATCAAAAATGATGCGGGGATTACGCGCGAATTTATTTTTCTCCCATTTTCGAAATATATTTATTTATGGGTTGGGTATTTATGGGCGATTCGCGACTGCAATCGCGCACGACGACGACGACGACGCAGCCGGTTGCGACGCTGCGTTGAAAAAATATGAACAAAAATTGTAAATAAAATCAGAAACAAAAGAATTATGATCGTGTGTCGCCGAGTATCATCGCTGACGCCTCCTCCCGAATGAGACTGAGTTTGAGTATAATTTTTTTGTTTGTATTTTTGCTAGTACTCAAACGTAACCCAGACGCTGCTGCGGTCGGTCGGGCGGTGTGGTTAGCGGTCGGTCGGTTGAGTGGATCGTTTGTGTCGCGGGACTCCCTTACGTTTTAGCACTTTTTTAACCGCTTAAACAGTGGCCGGGTGGAACATGTACTAAAAAAAAGCACGAAGCACACAGCAGAAAAATTGGCAACAAGATTACAGAGCCCCGTTAGTAGGAGTACCGCGTAGCGTAGCGTCGACCCTCTAGTTTCCGGCGATTGCCATTCGACGACGACGTGCCGCTGTTTTGGTTTTTTGTTTTGTGTGTTAAGAGAATCGCCTTATCACACACGGCCACGGCTCGGCACGGCACCGCACCGCACCGCACGATTATTATTTTGGTTTACTATTATAACATTTTTGCAGTGTGTTTTCTGTGTGTATTCCATACGTACATATAATGTGCACTCCACGATAACCACCCCATACTCTATATAAAATATATATAAGTTGATATATATTTAACGACATTTAACTCTTGGCTGTAATTTTGCACATTGAGCTAAATACGAAATTCAGTTAGTGCCTTGGTGTTAAAAACGTTTTAGGTTTTTAGCACAACGTTTAAGGGATTACAACAAACGAACGAGCAGTTTCTCAACGACCACAGGTGAGAGCACAGATGGGGTGGGCTGGGCAGTTCCTCCAGAAGTGGGTTCCATTGAAGGGTGCGGCCTGTTAAATTGATAATTAAGAAAAGTAAACATTTGTTTACACACGACACCGAGAGATAAGATTCTCTGAACTGGCGCCGAACTGTAAAGAAAATAATGGATTTTTATGCGATTCGATTTGTTGGCGAAAAAACCCTCTATATATCTGCTAAAAGTCTACTAAGAATGTGGGTGGTAAAATTATTCAATTGAGGCTTTAATTATGCGATCTACTCGTAAATGGTCTATACTTTAAAGGAAAGGAGTGTGCATACACTTACATATTGTTAACGTTTGAATATAGAGCTGAAAATTGAAATTAAATAATTAAATTTAAAATTTTAGTTTTCATGAAGAAAAAAGCGTGAAATTTAGTAAAATAATATGTGTCCATATTACAAGAGAACACTAAGGATTTTAGCTGTAAAAGGTCTCTTTTGAGCATTGCCTACGTGATCTAAATCGAATATTCCTGAAAGGAAACGACGTTATGTACATGTCTGAAAGGTGCAACTAAGATTGAATGTGAAGTGTACTCAAAGCGTATAGCAGTCATGAAATTTTTTGATAACAATTAAAAGTACATGTTTGTGGTGTATTTAACTTAGTTAAATTTAACTACAGTTAAACAGCTTAAGGCATACTCTCCGATTACTACTTAAAACTAGAGGGACTTATTTTTAAATTCTTCCAAAAATTTCTCTGTTTCCCATACATGAACTAAAAGCAAATATATTTTAAATTCAAGTCACACCAAAAAGATTAATTTATTTGCAAATTGAACAATTTTCTTCCTGGTTTTACATGCACTAAAACTACAAATGAAAGTTCCCCATTAGTCAAGGTCCACTTTGACGCCAAACCTTTTGTAAAAGCTGTGTGTGCTAAATGTGCTAATTCCACCTAAAGACCCTCCATATGTACAGTGTGCATTTATTTACTTGCCTATTTAGGCATATTACGAAGAATATCGCAACGTAGAGCCAGCCCCTTGGGCATGCAATTGTACAACGGAATGAGTCATCGGACGGGCCAAAAGCAAGCGTTTCCCTTACATATATTCAATATTTCATTTGAGCTTTTTGTTGTTGTGTGCTGTGTTGTGTTTATGAAAGGCCAACGGGCAAGAAATTGAACAAAACCCGAAACGAAACCAAAATAAACAGAGGATCGGGCGGGGAGCTGTGTGTAAAAGATGATCGGTACAATGCGTGGCCATGCGGGCCGGGCTAAGAGGGTGGATCGTTGGCCATTGGAGGCGATACGGAAAAGAGGGGCAAAATAAAGCAATTTATAACTGCATATTTCTGTGGCATATGGGGTGAGGCAGGCACGGTGGCACGGGGCACACATGAACTCGGTGGAACTTTTGCAATTACTCGTAAGATCAACGGCGGCTTGGTACGGGCCAAGAAAGCCAGATGGCCATAGTTTTCCCCCCACCCCTCAAGATTTCCGCAATGTTCTCTAGCTCTGCCGCTCTACTCTCGCTCTCTCTTTCCTTGTAGTTTTTTACCTATCTTATAAAATAATTTATGCTTTTCTAAGAACAGTCTCTCCTGGCCTGGGCTGGCCCGGCCTGGCCTGCCCTTCTATCGGTGCGTAGCCGAATGTGGTGCGGTGGTTGAGGTCTTCTTTTTGGTTGGGGTTTTTTAAGCATTTTATTTATAGAGGAGTCTGAAATGTGACGCATTTCGTTTAACGTTGGCATGTGAACTTATTTTCTTTTTCTTCATTTTTGTTTATCTCTCTCGGCTCGTTTTTTTATTCGAAGTCGAGGCGAAATGTGAATGACTTGTATGTTGGTACAAGTGACAATGTTTCAATTGATCAAAGCCCTGAGAAGAGTAGACTGTCTCTTATTCTATAGATCTGTGGTAGGTAGGAGCACACCTTATGTCACGGCAAAGAGAGTCTCTCTCGAGCTGTGTAGATTTTTGCAGATCTTATTAGGACGTTGACATGCGCCGACCGAGGGGCGCTGCTGCATGTCGAAGCGGTATGAAGCGATATGATCATAGGAAGTGCAGCAGAGAGAGAGAGAGGGAGGTTCTGCCGATCTTTGAAGGTGTAACACACCTGATATAGTGCCAAGAGTAGAGTCTCTCTCGTTCTATCAATGTACAAAAATATATAGCACACCTAAAATCAAGCCAAATGCCTTCCTCATTCTATCGATCTGCGAAGCTATAGCACACCTTTTATTTCATGCCAAAAAACTCTCTTATTCAACCGATTTACAAGCACAATTATATACCATGCCTGGCTCTAGCTTTTATTCATGTTTTTTCTTGCAGGCTCCAAAGTTCACCTCCAATGTGGGGGGGCTTAGTCGTTCCACCTCTTGATGGATGCGTTGAGCAAAGCCCAAAAGCAAACAACTTCCGATTTATAATTATCTGTGTGCCGCCCCGCAATATACAGGGTGTCTTGTCAGTCGATTGGTCACAGTAACTTTCCTATGGGTTAACATTGTAGTTGCCCCCTATCTTATCGGTGGGTGTAGGTATATTTTACAATTAATTTTTGTTGTGTTTGCAGAATCTACTAGCACATGTACTAAGCAAAAAAAAATATATTCCTTTTGCTCTTGTCCGGTATATCGCGCTGTTTAAGTACTCCATATATCTCTCTATCTCTGTATGAGCACCACATATAGACATGAAGGCATATTCCCTGAGCGTGATAAGCCAAGAGAGATAAATGATTGATGTCACGCTCCTCCTGCCCCCCTTTCTTCTTTTGTTTTCTTGGACAGCTGTCAAAGTTTTTGTTTACATGCCAAAACATCTAAATATGGTAGCATCTCATCTCATCTCATCTGCATGATTAATTAGAGTGATATTTCTTGCATATGGACGACAGCTACTTATGACACAGACACGCGTTCGCTTGTGTGCCAGCTGCGGGGGAAAGTGGCGCGAAGAAAGTGAAAACTATTTCCACAAAGGGAATGGCAGAGAATTGAATGCGTTCTAAAAGTGCTAAAGTGTTAGATGAAAACATTCAGCTGTTGTTGTCGTCGATGGGCTTCCGCTTTCCGCTTTCTGGATATGCCAAATGGAAATGTTTACGTAGCGGGTGCTAAATATGTGTACTAAATGTGTTTTATAAATCATCTAAAGATCAAAGTAATAAATGTGGGAAGGACTAGTGTTTCTAGTGTTTGATTTTGTCTAGAATTGTGAAAATAATTTAGTTAATGTTTTTTAGATGTGTACTAAATTAGTTGAGAAATGTTAAGGCAACTAATTTGGTGATCTAAAGGTGTCTAGACTTTAGGAGTGCTTTCTAATCTACTATATGTGCCTTATGAAACACTAGAATGCTCGTGTAATATTTTTTGAATGTATTTAGAGCTCTCAAACTCTGTGCCAGTTGGTTGTCCGATCTAAATCTAATCTGTTCTGTATATTCTATCCCCTAAGAGCTCTAAATCTTCGTGCTAAAAGATTTCCCTAACGATCTAAATGATTATTAAAACATGCTGTCTGCTAAAAATAGAAAATTTAATTTTGCATTACCTTTTAAGTAACTTTCAAAGTTTAAATCAAAGTTCCAGCTACCTGTAATCACACTTAAGTTCACCTCACCCACACATTTCTAGACAAATCCACACGACTCTACCGCCTTTGAATGAATGCACCTTTGCACCTGTGCAACGCCCCTTGGAGCCCGCCATGTGGGTGTCTTTAATTGCAGCCACCGTGCCCTGCCCTGCCCTGCCCTGCCCCGCCACTGCCCCTGCCACCAACCAAATGCTAATAAGCAATTCTGTAATTTCTGTAAAAGTACTCGGGCTGGGCTCGTATGCCTTGCACATGGCAAAAAATTATAAATATAAATCAAAAATAGCTACCCGAAACACCCCGCCAGCTGCTAGCTGCTAGCATGGCGGGCGAATCAACCGCATCGAGTCGGCAAAATTGCAACAACAACTCAACAAGTCTCAAATTGTTTTTGCGCAAATATTGCCTCCAGTTGCAGTTTATAATTTATAGATTTGGTACATTTGAGGCTGATTTTTCTGTGTGTATTATAAATGCTGATAACCCAGATTCCACATTGATTTCGAATCGCATTTCAATGTCATAAGGGTGGTGCCTGCGTCTGGAGTCTGGGAGCTTAAATTATGCCCCAAATGTAAACAGGGGGGCAACAACAAATATTTGCGCTAACGTCACTGGGGCATCCGTGTGTGTATCGCCGCCGCGTATTTATTTCACAATTCCGAGCTATGTAAACTTCAGGGGGATATTTATAAACAGATTGGAAACACAACACACACACACACACATTTCACAACACAATCCAAGCAGCAAAAGGCACAAAAGGCAGCGGGCAAAAAGAAACATTTCAATTTCAATTGAAATCCAATGCCCCAATCCAATGATATGCAATGGCCGGAGGCAGGGAAAGCGATTGCCTGTCCAAATGTTATTGCAATCGATTAAGTTGAGTATCCTTTGCATTAAAGTACAATTCAAGAATACAATTCTTGAGGCCAGCGCAGCACTTGCATTGATGGGAGATTAAGTAGAAATCATTAAGTGCAGAGAAAAATTAATTAGAACTTGAGGAAATCCATTTAGAAAGTGGTTTTAAATCTTAAATCTCTTTAAGATGATTTAATTAATGAGTAGTGACGTTTCAGATCATTAAATATCTGCAATTTTTGAGCAAAATAAAATGTTATTGGTAAAACTCCCAAAACTATTGGCATTTGCTTCAATGAGTGACTGATATATTAAGTACAACAAAAATGCATTTATATCTTTGGAAAACACTAAATACTTTCAAATTAGTTCATTAATGACCACAAATGTTTTAGAACGGCATGCAGGGGCCTAATTAGTGAATGTTCAAATTTTACAGGAGTTTAATTAGTCTAAATAAGATAATTAGGGGCATTTTAAATCGTTTAAAGCATTTACTATATGTTTAAAAGTATATGCAAACTTTCGAAATGTGTCTAAGTGATTTATTTAACTCCGATTTAAAGCTGTAGCTGTGCTAAAGAATTTATATTCAACGAAACCCTAAAATTTGGGTCTATTTGAAGCAATTTTTTAACACAAGATAACTCTGAAAAGTGGTTTAAAATATACCCAATATATCTATATCGAAATTCTATTACTCTAAGGGGCTTTTATTAACCCAGTTTTGTATTTTTTAACCTACTATTTCCCCCATTCATACATACAATATGACTCTGAATTCTTATCGCAAACAATTGAACTAACGTATTTTTTCCCACACCCTTTCTCTCTTCTCTCGGTTTTTCCATCAGATATCGTTTTCGCTTATCGAAAATAGAACAAAATTCTGTACTCGAATGCTGCCACCGAATTGCAGAAACCGAAAAGAACAAAGCAACGCAAAAGGCAACACGAATGGAAATGGGAAGGTGCTGCTGCTATACAACAACGCTCCAGATGCACTCACACTCCGATTCACATTCACATTCGCATTCGCATTCACCGAGGAGAAACTGACCAAAAGGCGAACAAACGTCGAACGAGAGAAGCAGAAAAGAACTACAGAATAGAAGACGAACCGATGTGATACTTGAAACTATAAAGAGCTAAAGCTAAAGCATTGCAGCAAACGATATATTAAGCAACGTATTGAAATTGACAAAGACTTGAGTGCTAAAAAGACTTGCCAATAAAAAAAACATAGAAGAAAGCCGCTCGGAAAAAATGGAGCACCTCGATCTGGCGGGTTATCTGAGTAATGCACCCACAACATGGAACAGTTTGGGCAACAGTTTCGAGCAGCAAGGTAAGGGAGGAAGGAGCCGAGGAATGTCTGGCTTTGGGTCAGACTTTGGCCGTCTGTCTCTGTCT
Source organism: Drosophila obscura (assembly GCF_018151105.1). NCBI lineage: Eukaryota > Metazoa > Arthropoda > Insecta > Diptera > Drosophilidae > Drosophila > Drosophila obscura. Next base: position 5,510,300 of record NW_024542766.1, on the reverse strand, counting down.
CTGCCTCTGCTGAATGCCCTGCCATTATGTGTCTTTATTAATAAATTGCATAATTAAGCGGGCATGAATAATGCCGCGCAGCAGAGCAGATAAGATCGAGAGCAGCAGCTAAATGGAATTGGATGACAGACAGAAGATGCAGTGGCAGTGGCAGTGGCAGAAGGCAAAGACAAAGGGGATGGGGCTCAGGGATAGGGCACAGGGATAGGAACTGAGCGCAGAGTCTTTGCCTCTTTTTATGCTCTGACAGAGTGTCGCTTGGTTGCTTGGATTTAGTTTTGTTGTAGTCACAGCTGGAGATGGTTCTTCCACCCATAAAGATGCGCAAATGGCAGGCACTGATGCTAAGTGGGGACTGCGAGAAGACAGCCAGAAGAGTCGGACAGACAATTAACCTATCCCTTTTTGCTGTATCTTACAGATGCCATTTACTTGTCGAATTCCCGACAAATGCTGGAGCCCATCATAGAGGAGACCAGCGAGGATGAGGAGCATGCACAAAACAGTTGGAATGGCTACCACGAGCAGCAGCAGCAGCAGCATCGAGGCTCCACTGGCAATTGCGGTGGTGGTGGTGGCGGCTTCTGGAGCTCCACAGAGTCCGAAACGGGTTCCGTAATACGCATCGAAGTGACAAAAGGTAAGCGAAATATTAAGAAAAATCATTTGGAGCCCGGAATCGATCAACTAATCAATTCAAACTCTTTCCAGATATCGATGCCATTTCGGAAAGAGACTTTGCCTGCCCACCCAAGCGGCCCAGACGCTGCCAGGAGCCCGAACAGCCGCACAGTCTGGAGGATGGTGTGCAAATGCGACTGCATCGCCGCTACGATGCCGAATCGCACAACAGTCTGGAGCGATTCCTGGCCCTGGAGGCCTGTGCCCGGGATAGCTATGGCAGTCAGGGCCAGCGGAGCAGCACAGGCAGTCGTCGTGGCGGCATCTTTGATGATTATTACTCCGACAATGATTCGTTTCATTCGCTGTCGCGCAGCTCCTCGCTGGTGCAATTTGAGTCGCTGGAGCGGCAGCTGACGTTGTCGGAGCAACACCAGAGCATGAACAGCCTGGGCAACAGTTCGCCATCGCTGTTCAATTGCGAAATGGGTGGAGCCAGTGCCAGCGACAGTAATCCCGAGAGCAGGCGGGGATCGGCCAGCTCGCTGTCGCTGATGAAACGCTACGAGTCCAGCGACGGGCGACTGCATCAGACGTACTTTGAGCTCAACAAACTGAACTTTGAGGAGCAGCAGCGCGAACTGTTTGCAAAGAACCTGCTCCAGGCGGAAATCAAATCGGATTCCGAGTCGAGCACCAGCTCCTCCAGCGACAGCAGCGGCCACAGTCTCCTCAGCTCCTGCCAGGGCAGCGGTGGGGTGGCCAGTGGCAAGCAGGATGGTGCCGCCTCGCGACGTATACCACTCAATTCGGCGGAGAATCTATCGGAGGATTCCGGCTACTGTGAGCCGAGCACATTGCGACGCGAGAAATCTAAATCCATACCAAAGAATTTCGACAAGCTGTGCGAGGAGGAGGAGGAGCTGCTGCTGGAGGAGTCTGCAACCGTCGTGCCACATTCCAAAAACTCCAATGGCGGACATGATTTGTGTCAGACGAAAATAGAGCAGACAACGACGGAGGCTACTACGCCGGCAGCAGCAGCATCAGCAGCAGCATCGCCAATGGCTATGTCTATGCCTATGCCCATGCCCATGCCTCTCTCTCCGTCCGAGTCTATTAATAGCAGCACGGAGAGAGCATCGTCAGCGTCGCCATCGCCACTACCATCGCCACTGGCATCGCCCAGCGGATCATCGGCAGCCTCATCGTCGTCCGCCGCCTCGTTCACTTGGCTGCGCAACAGTTTGCCCGACATACGCGAGCCGCGAGGTTCATCGTCATCGCCAACGTCCGCCAATAGCCGCCAGCGCCACATCAGTGCCGCCAACGATCCCTCGTCGCCGTCGTCCAAGTATTTCCCAGCGGAAAACGATCTACACGGCTACGTGCTGGCCAGCAGCGGAAATCCACGTTGCAGTCGGAGTAGCCGCAGCAGCAGCAGCAGCTCCATCTCCTCCCCAGACTGCTCCCCAGTGCTTGGGGCCACCTCCCTGCCCAACGAGCTGCAGCAATTGGGGCGCCGCAGAACGCGTACGCGCCACAATCGTCCAGCGCCACGGAACTGCCACAGCAACAGCAGCGGTGGCAATAGCTCCAGCGAGGATTACGACTTGGAGCAGGAAGAGCGTCGCGACGACTTCTTTCTGGACTTTTGTCAGCTGCCAAGGATACGCAGGAGCTGCAGCTGGAACGTGGGCAAGCGAGGACTGGGCGGAGGAGGAGGAGGTGCCTCATCTTCTACTGCTGCGGCAGCATCCACCGGCGCGGGTTACATGAACGCCAGCTACCAGAACCTAACGCTTTTGGATTACACGGATACACAGCCAGAGGCGGCAGATCTGCAGCGGAACTCCAAGAGAAGTCAGCCCACAGCAGAGCCCTTGGAGCGGCAACCCCTGGAAATGTCCGATAGGAGCAGTCAACCCCTGGAAATGTCCAATCGGAGCAGCCTTTCCGGCGGCGATTACGAGCAGATCATCTGCAAGGGCAACTTCCTGTTGGACGAACTGAGCAAAATCTACGACAAGAATGTGTCCATTCTGAATGACAAACCAGCAGAAGCAGAAGCAGACACAGACACAGCGGAGGATCAGGTGGATTCCTCTCACAAGGCAGAGGAGGCAGAGGAGCCCCCACAGGTGCAGCATGTCCAACTGACGATAAGGAAGCCGCCGCCACGCCAGAAGAGAGTCGTTGCCGAGGCCAATCCCACGCCCACGCCCACACAGAGAGCCAACCTGCCGCCCGCTGCTGTGTTGAGTTTCTCGAGTTTCGGCAAGACCTTCGATCAGGATCCCACGAATCTGCGCACCTCCTATGCCCAGTCGCTGGAGCAGTGCAATTTCGATGCCCACGAAGTGAGTCCCACGAAGGTGCCGCCACCGCGGGCGCTGCCCAAGAGACGCTTCCAATCGCAGGCGGCGGCGGCCAAGCAAAAGAGTCTCGTCAGCAGCACACCCAATCTCTCGGCCTACGACAACAGCAACGGGGAGACGGAGGATGACATCTATGTGAGCAGTGCCCACACATCGATGCACCAGCTGCCACAGTCGGCGAATCAACCCAAACCCTTGGGCATACTCCTGCCTGCGGGCTCCCGCAACTCTTTCAGCAAGGAGGTGAGCTTCTGTCCGGTGGTCAGCAAGTACTGCTGGCAGGAGCAGTCCTCGGAAGAGCCACAGGAGGATCCTGGACTCGGCAGCGACACTCCTGCGCACTCGGACGACGATGATGAGCTAATGGACAATGTGGACGCCACTGTAATGCACAACACCAAAGAGAATGAGAACATAGCGGCGCGCTACAATCAGGAGCAGCACAAAAGAGAAGCGCAGCCGCAAGAGAGTGTGCTGGTCGAGGTGAGCATCGAGCTGGAAGAGCAAGCAACAGCAGAAGAGCGAGCAACAAGCGAAGAGCGGGCAACAGGCGAAGAGAGTTTAGCAGCGATCGCAACCGCAGAGAGCGATGGCGAAGAGAGCGATGACAACAACGAAAACATCGCAAACATCGCAGCCGCAGCCGCTGCTGCCTCTGCTGCTGCTGCTGCTGCTGGCGTAGCCGAACTCGATTCGGAGCCCCGACACGAGCCCGTTTCAAGCACTGCATTCATTCTCGAACCACAACGCGTCGCGCAACCATCACAATCGACATCGACAGCGCCATCGCCATCGCACTCTTTGCCATTCTCCGCCAGTCGTGATACCGCGCCCCCTCAGCGTCCCCTAAGCCTACATCTACCGATCCTCAGTGAACCGCCCACCAACCGCGCCCACCACATACTCTACGCCTCCCAACAGCTGCTGCAGCGCTACGACGTGGAGGAGCCGCACGAGCGCGAGGATCGCCGCCAAATGGCACCCGCCGCCAGTGGTACTGTGGAGTCCCAGTCCCCCACACAACAACAAAAGGGTGGAAAGTCGCCGGGCAAAACAGACGACAAGCATCCGAGCTCCAAGAGTTTCCTCTCCAGATTCGCCAATGGCCTGCGCTTCTCCCTGAGACGCAAAAAGAAGCAACAACAACAGCAGCAGCAGCTCGAACAGAAGCCACCGCTGACAAAGGCAGCGCCGGTGAAGGCCTCGAAACAACAGAGCAATGGAAAGTCGGCGGACTTTATACACATACCCCTGAAGCCGCCAAGGAGTGCATCAGCCAATGTCCAGACGACGCTGGACGACAGCAATGCCTCGGAGGCCAGCACCGCGAGTGTGCACAGTGGTTCGACATTGGCCAAGACATCCACATTGCAGAAGGTGGTCACCGGCAAGCCGCCGTTGCCCAAACAGCCGCCCAGATTGACGCATGCGCCTCCGCCAATGGTGCCAGCAATGGTGGCCAGTGCTACCCATGCCTCGGAGGCTTTGTTGAGCGCCGAACGGGAACAGTATCGCGAATTTGCGGACCAGTTGTCGGCGGGCATGCAAGCGGCGAGGATGCGGGACACCGAGTCGCCCTCGCGGGCCACCGTTGCCCAAAAGACGCAAATGTTCAATCAGCTGGGAGCCGGTGCCGGTGCCGGTGCAGGAATGCGCCCCACAATGGTCACTGCCGTGCCCGTGCACGTATCCCCCGTAATGGATGAGGATGCTGATGGATCCGGTAAAATGGGTCTGATTGAGACGAATCTGGACACACACGAGACGGTCATCTCGGGCAAAACACGCTCCCTGATGGACATCACCTGCAATCCGTTGAGCCAGCCCCACAAGCGGTATCTGGTGAAGCGCCTGAATGTGACCAGTGCCGCCTACGATGTGGATGTGGACGATGACCTGCTCGATGGGGATGTGGTGGTCAATGGACACCGCATCAAATCCTCGCCAGCTGCCGGCGGTGTACAGATAGCATCCGTTAGGAGACCGCACAAGAGCATGGAGTTTCTGTTGGATAAAGAGAATCAAAGGAATGTTTTGGTGAGTACCACAGCCACTCCCACTGCCCTATCACCCTTCTTTGTTTTTTTGTGGGGGGATGGGCGGCAAACTATTTCGTTTTCGCATTCGTAGTTTTTATGCCTTTTGTCTGGCATTCCAGCTAGCCAGCAGCAGTAGCAGTAGCAGCAGCAGCATTATCATCCCTTAGTGGTTGGGTTGGTGTAGCACGTATTTGGGGCATGCCGCTCCCAACTTTTGGGTGGGAAATCTTTTGTTTGTAAAGAGGTTTATCAGCTAGAAGCAGAGTTTTGTTCTTAAAAATTCTATATAGATTAGGTTTCAGTCAAGTTTTAGTCACTGAAATGACTTATTTTAAATATCTAAAAATAACTATTGAGTTTTTTTTTGAATAGTTCCTTATAAGGAATTCTTATAGGGAAAACATTCAATTTGTATTATCTATTGTACCAGTGGCTGATGTGACATTATTCCCATCGAATAATGCTTTAATTTAATCAAATTTTGATTAGATAATTTCCTATAAAAGGCAAACAAGTTCTAATTCATTTCTTGTTTTATTTGTTTTCTTGTTCTTTGAATCGATTAATGCCTCAAGTCGGTAAAAGTTAAGAGCTTTGATTAGATAAATATTTGTTTTGGTATTCATTCGCATGGGAATATGTTGTTTTTATATCGATTTTCGATTTGTTTATGTTTCAAAACAATTCTATTGTGCGCACATCTCACTTTTGTGAACATATTATTTATGTTTTGGCCTATAAGATTTTTAAAATCATTCTAGAAGAACTACTGGTGCACGTTAGTGCAGTCTTTGATACAAAGTTTATCCTTAATCCCCAACTATTTCCTTTCTCAAATTGGAATCTGACTTTCCATTCCCTTAAGAGCACTTCCAATTCGTTGATTCTTCCTTTCGTTTGTCTTTGCCCCCGATTACAGCTGTCATTGTGTGTGTTTTCCTTTCTGTTTTTCTTTGTCTCTTTTTCTCTGAGGCACGAAAAAATTATGCAAACGATGGAATCTTTCTCGTGAAGCGCTGCTTCTGCTCCCAAAGTTTGTTCCCGTTTCCGCTCGAACGGCGACAATGGCCGACTTTGATCTTGTCTTATGGGGGGGACATTATGGATGTTAATTGATTTTTGGGGAGAGAGGTGCAACACCCGCGTCGAAAATGCTCAATGAACTGTGACAACTTTAATACTCGTACATTTCCTCACGCTTTTCTTGATTTTCCGTCTTGGCTCCTTTAGTTTTTATGACCCCAAATGGATGGAAGGATGCCCTGTGCTCTATCATCATCAAATTTTCTATATCCATTATCCTTTCAACCCTGCGGGTGGTGGCTCTGTCTGAGCGGCTTAGCGCTGACTGAGGTTTAAAGCGGCCAAGTCGTTACGCTCGTGATGTTATTCTTTATTTTTGATTTATTAGGCGACACATTCCATTCCACACAGTTTGCCTGCCTGCCTGCCTGCCTTCATCCCCCCCTCCATCCGTAATCCTTGAGCGCATAAATCAATGGGTGATGTTGTTTTTCTCGCCTCTCAGCCTCAGACTCAGTTTCACATTTTCCTCAGTTTTCTTGGGTGCTTGGTGCGTTTTTTTTATGGCTCCTACAAATTACTTGCGCGATGATGCTGCCACAGAGACAATGACCACTTGACCTTAGTTTCCGTAATATATGTGTGTGTGTGTGTGGGTGTGAATATGCCCCCGAGTCTCGTCCGTGCCCCACCACGCCCTTATGCCTTCTGGTTGGCCTTTGTTTTCTGGGGCTCTCACATTTTTGTCCGCCTGTTTTTCTCTCTCATTACGTTAATTGAGTCGATGGCGAACGATGGGCGTTGGGGCATTGGGGCGATGGCTTTTGTTTAATAACGAGCGAAAAAGCCCTACAGTTTTCGGTCAAACCTCGGGTTTCTTTTACTTTTGCGGATAGTTGTCCGGTTGGGCGCTGGTCTGGTGGTTGGGTGATGGGTGGTAGACCCAATTAACTCGATGTTTACTTGGCACTTTTTTCCTCTGCTCTGACCCATTAACATCATGGCTTAAAGAGCGGTTTTGGCTAACAGCGACTTGGTGGTTTTTTTTGTGTGGCAGGGGATTCTGCGGATATTGTGTTACATTTGTGTTTAATTATAGTTTCAATTTAAAGTTTTGCTTAGCCCTGGGAATGATTAAAAGTTTAAAATGATGGATCCGCAAATTTATCACAGGCCTGGGCCCCCCATTTTATCCTTTCTCTGTTTTGTTTTTGATGATTTTCGATTATTCAAAATTTTCTTCCATCAGTCAACATTTTTCCTGAAAAGAAAAAAGAATTTCTGATTTGTGGTGCAATGTATTAATGTATAGGAGAAATTCTCTAATTTAATTATAAATATTTTTTGTATACCTTGGAAATTTTTCAAATTTAATTATATATTTTTGTTGACTGACTGTACATAAAATGGAAAAATATTTGTTGTGCTTTTTATGGTGGCCCATGTCTGTCTGCCAGCATTTTTTATGTAAGATACACATCTATGTTGAGCTTTTCGTTTAGGTTTTCCACTCACGTAGTTATTTTAGTTATTTTTTGTAGAAATCGCCTGTGCCTGTTCGTGATTAATAAATATAATTAATAATGTCATATAATAAACACAAACTTTCTTGGGCCTTCACTTTTTAAAGCTTTGTTTTGTAATGGGAAATTTTAAAATTTTGAGTAAGAGAAGTTTTCTAAAAAGTAAAAGCTGGTTGCAAATACAAAACGAAAAGGGTTTGCACCACGTTGACTGCAATTTCATGTGAATTATGACAGCCACTGGAACCCTTGTATTTTTCAGACCTTTAAAGGTTACGAAGGGAATTCAAGAATCGACTAGCGGGAACTTCTTTTTATGTACCTCTCCCACTCTTTTATTTTTCTGTCTGCCCTGCCTTGTAAAACAGAAACAGAAAAACTATTAAGCTGCGCCTTCTTTTTGTTTCCTCTGTGCTGCTGCTTCTCTTCTTAGTTTTCGTACGAATTCGAGTTGGTCTTGGACTTGGACTACTCCTACGTCTCGCTGTCTCTCCCACTTAATGCCAAAACTTTCGCCTTGATTTCCGCTCAAATCCGAAAACTATTTCAATCCCATGAAAATGGAGCTGCGAGCTTCGAGCTCTGTCTGCTGTCTGCTCTTGCGGAAATTTGTCGCTGCTGCGCCCGACAGTTGTCATGTGAATAATAACACTAAGAAAATAATTACGGGAGGCGAGTGCAAGAAAAAGAAAGCAGAGCTAAAGAAAGAAATGATGATGATGGTGTGGCGGTGGCGGTGATGGGTGGGCCCCCCAGCATACAACAAATAAACTCTAATTAAATTTTTCATTATTTTCACATGTAATGTAAACAAATCCCATGTCTGCTCTTCCGATAAGAAGGAGAGTCCCGGAGAACAGCAGATTGTGTGTGTCTCCCTGTTGGTAATCCTACTCTGTCTGTCTGTCTGAGGGCGGTGGAGGGGGAGGGTAAAGTGTGCCACTTGCTGTGGACAAAAGCTTGGAGCTGTTACGTGTACTACTGGTGGGAGGGGGTATATTATTTTTAAATTGAAATTTGCTAAATGTAAAAAGAAACATACAAGGAGATATGATGTTGATTTTGATATTCACCTAAAGTTTCAATTAAATATTTCTCTCATTCGTATTCTCTTTTCCACGTAGAGGGTACACCGTAACTTCTAAAAGTAATAAATGAAACTCTCCCAAAATACCCCATAGAAGGGGTATCCCATAGTCCATACTCGCAACGCGGAATCATTCTTGCACGACGTTCCTTTTGGTCACTGCTCCTACCACTGCAAACTATATTCGGCCCCTAACTAAAAATAAAAGAAAGCATAAAAGCAACAACAACAAAAGCTTAAACCAACAAACTACGTCTCTATTTATTTGCTTATCTTTTCTTGTACAATTTTCATGTTTCGCTGATAAGAAACACCGAACACCGCTGACAGCAGCAGGCGACATTACTAATACTAATGCTAAGGTTCAAACTAGCGGTGCTTCTTCCTCTCTCTGTCTCTGTCTGTGTCACTGTTTTGTCTGCTTCTACACCGCCCTTTACCCACACTCTCCAAATTAGTTTCTAATGTGCCTTAAGCAAACGGTTCTTTCTTTCAATTGTTTTTGTGCGTTTGGATTTGTTTTTCTCTGTGCTGCTCAAATATTTGTTGTTGGAATTCTTGATTCTCATTCAGTTTATGGCCCGGCGACGCTGTAAAAGCTGAAGGTGGAGGTGAAGGCGAAAGAATATGGAATGAGTGGGGGCCGCTTGGTGGGTGGTGTGCCAAAATGCAATTAAAGAGAAGAGAAGCTTGAAGAAGAGAGCAATCTGCAGAGTTTACTTAACAGAACTAATTGCTTGATCTACTGCAGTGGAGGGAATGCAGCTGCTCCTCTATTACTACATCTCAAAGTGCGTCAATAGAAGGTGCGGCGCATTCCCAACGAGCACCTCACATGCAAGATCTGCTGTAACGCAAGCTTACCTGTATTTGCTTGCATAAATAAACCTTGCTCAGAAGCATTCTCTGATTGTTATGCTGTGCTGTTATTTCAGCTGTCTGTTCTTTGCTCTCTGGCTGTAAATGTAAATGGCAAGAGAATGCTCTTCTGTTTTTTGCTACTAATGTAAAGGCATCTGTGAGCATAGACCCTTAACAGAGTTCTTGAGCGATTTGCTGCAACATAATCTTCCAACAGAGCTGTTAACATTGCTCTGGTTGTTTTATATCAGCTGCGAGGTGGTCTCTCTTCTGCTGCTTATGCTGCTATTACAACTCTCTTGCGATCTGGCGCTCTCTTTTACACTCTTTACACTCTCGAACAGTTTCGATGTTTTCGTTGTTTTACCTGTTTTACTATGGCTTATCTCTATAGATGGACGGTTTTTGAGGAACTGCCTAAACAATTTCTTTGCCATATTTGTAGCAATTTGTTTTGCTTGAACGATTGCACCTTCCCCCCCACCTCCGCTGCTTTATCCCCTTCTCTTTTCACAGTTGTCAAAGTAAATTGTGTACAGGAAAATACCTGGAAAATGTAACCTGCTTGCGGAAAAAGTCAAATTGTGAAATATTTGGTACGAAAAATACTTTGAAACCGCTTTCTAATGGTAGTTTCAAAGTCTCAGCACAGTAAATTAATTAAAATACTTGGGCATTTAGTGGATTGTCGGATTGTTGGATTGTCGGGGGCTCTGAGATCATTGCTCAGGCATTTCCATTGTCCCTGAGGCGACTGTAATTTATTCAAATTAAAACGGAATTTTGTCTTCCATTAAAGACAGACAAACACTCGCTTCACGCAATATTGTGTGTGATTGGGAGACTTTTTACCCTGTAACACTGGCCTCTTGCGATATTAGATCACGCCTCTCGCAATACTTTGCGACCTCCCTCCCACACACCCCTCTCGCAATGTTGCAGACACTCGCCACCAGCTAAAATTGTTACTAACACTCGCCTCTCGCCATATTAACCCTGGGGTCTGCTTGGGGCAGCAGGAAATTTAATTAATTTAAAGTCCATTTTGCGGTTTGCTTTTGTTTAGAGCCGCTTGATTTTTATTTCATTTGGGATTTGCGCCACAATTTATTTTTCACACTCTTTTAATTTCGTTTTGCATTTGTTTTTCGCAGCATGTAATTTTCGTTTCTCGTTTTTCTTTCTTTTGGGTATTTCCATCACCGGTTTTCTTGCGTAAACAGCATTTGTTTTTCCAGAACGCAGATAAATGGGGGACGGACCAGTGGGTGTCAGTGGGTAGGTTGAATGGTGGGCTAAATTGAATAAAGCTCTAATTATCTCAAATTATCGCGTTGTTTTCAATTTAAATTCCTTAAAATTCGTCTGAAAGTGAAAGAGCCCTTTGGTCATCGGAAAGTGGATTTAAATTAAAAATGGATAACTTTTGTACCACATCTCGGCATCATCCGCCTTGTTTAGTACTCGATTTACTGTCTGTTGGGTGTGTCCGTCTGCCCAAATCTTTTACGTCGAATGTTTGGCCTTCGGTGGGAACTTGTTTATAGGCGGCTTTTCCGTTCAGAGATCACTCTGAACTTGTGGGTTCCGCCCCTCAATCTCTCAATCTGTTTTGGATATACATGAAATGAGGCACTTTGTCTATTGCTTTTTGGCCATTTCGATGCGATGAGGCTAAGCAGATTATTTTTTGGCTATCTATAAACACAAAATTTGTGGTTTCTTTGGGTTATGTAGGTACATTTTGTGGCTGTTTCACACATGCTTTCCCCTTGAGTAAATCCCTAAAACTTCAAGAAAATGTGCAAATATTATGACTTTATTTATTTGCTGATTTAATATCATTTAACGCCTACAAATAGCCATTTAGCCTGCTTTTTATCACATGGTCACATGGCTTCCCCTTTGTGCATAAAATCGTCTACGATCCACTTGACTCATCAGAAAAAACAGATTCAGATTCAGAATTATATAAAGCAAATCCCCTCCGATTGTCTGTTGTTTACTCTTTTTCTTTTATTCTTTTTTACGATGGATTTCAAAAGCAATTTTTACACTTAGTAGCCAGTGCAAATTTTCACAAGCCGTTAATTATTCGGACGAGTACGAGTCAGAGTACGATTATTTTTGTAGCATTTGCAAAATGTTTTTGTGTGCAAAATGAACTTGCGATATTCCATTCCAAAAATAAACGAACCGAAAAACCATCCATAAACATACAAAAATCCGTAAATATATAGGAATTTAAGCACACGAGTTTTGAGTTTTTGTTTATAGGAATTTTTGGATATTTTGGATATTTATTTGCCAAGTGGATAGCATGGCCGCACCCTAATCTTTACAGTCTTTTTTCCGAGACGATTCTGATTCTGATTCCTTTTTCTATTTTTATTGCGTGGCCAGCCAGCCAGCCAGCTGGCCAGCTGGCCAGCTGTGTTTTTCGTATAATATAAAATACAGATACAGATACACACAGAAAGCATCTAGCAGATAGAATATATGATTCAGTCTCCCCTGCTGCTGTTGCTGATGGCTGACTAATTTATGCATGGGCGACAACAATGGCACCAGCAAAGTCCAATTACTGTCATGATTATGTCACATGAGTGTTGTTCTATAATTTTATATCGCCCACAGTCCGTTGTCTGCATTCGGTTTTCACACCAATTATTTCCACAGACTGCACTTCCCACACCCACTCCCCTTTGAAAACCAATCGAATGGCATTTAATTTGAGTTTTAGATTAAATTTCTAACCATTAAATATGCTTTATATATCAGTGAACAAAGCCCACGAACCACTGGAACCCATCCTTTTTGAGTACCTTTCAAGGCTTAGGCTTACAAATCCCATCATCCAGTGCATGCGGAAGTTCCATACAAAAAGATGAGGAAACTGAAAAGAAGAGAAAAAGAGTGAAAAAAAAAAACTAGGGGAAATCTCGAGCAAAAGGTTAAAGGACTTTATTATGTCGCGAACTGTAGCGGGTGGGTGGGTGTGTGCCTTCTAGTCGTTGGTTGCGCCTCCTCTGTTGTAGCTAGTGGCCTTAAAAGGCAACTGCCTGGAAGCTGAATGAAAGCTGAAGTGGTGGCCAAAAGGAGCGACGACTATGCGCCAGGAGAGAGACAGTCGGGCGACTGGGACCGTCGCTGGATGTGTGCTTAATTTGGCCCGCTGCCTGCTGCAATGTTGGTGAACTTTTAAACCGTTTAAATGTAGGCTTAGATGGGGCTGAAAGACTTGAAAGATTGTGAATGGCAAGAAAGGAGTGGAGTGGGTGGTTATGTGAGTATAACAGTTTGTATGACAGTATACCAGAATAGTGTATAACAATTTATCAGGCTATGAAGCAAAACTGAACAATCATATCTTCTTTTTAATTGCTCTAATGACCAATTAATAGTTTTTATCATTTTTATAACATACTAAATAAACTTGTACCAGCTGACATGCTATCTACACTCGTCTATAACAGTTAGAAATGACACCACCAGCCTCATATAACACAATATTCGTAAAGCAGTCAATGTCAGGCCAATTATCCCAGAGATAAGGTGCACGACACTGTCTATAAATGCTTGTAAACCAGAAGAAAACCCCACTATAGGATTCTAAAGAGTTCTACGAATGAAATGGGAAAGCACGTTCTCTGAAAATATCTTTAAGTAGAAGGGAAATCTCTCTGAAAAGATGTTCTAACAGAAATGTCTATAGATCTCTTTGCACAAAAGGGAGAACTCTTTAAAGGAAAGAGAAATCTCCGAAGAGAACAGAAACCACTTAATAGTGCTTCTACCTTTTGTTTTGCATCAATCCTAAAGCATTCTCTTGCCACCTACATGCCATACACGATAATGGGGAACAACCGTTTCATAACAGTTTCAATTTGTGGGTCATACGCCTAGGCAGGCAATCCAAAAAGTAGTACGAGTACTACCCACATTCCAGACTGCGAATTTCCATACGAATTTGTGTGATTATCGCAGAACAGAACCAGACCAGACCTCAGCCATCAATGGCAGCAAACTGAAGAGAGCTGAAAAGAGAGACGATAGTGGGGGACATTCGACATTCTATTCCATGCAAATATTTAACTAAAAGATATGTGTGTGTGTGTGTGTCTGTCTGTCTGTGGGGGGCCTGTGGCAATGGCCCGCAAATTAAGTTAACGATTTTCATGGCAAACCCGAATGCTAATTGGAAAATGAACAGAGAGGCAGATAACCAGAGAAGCAGAGAACCAGAGAACCGAAAACAGAGACCAGAAGAAGAGAGTGTCAGCTGTCGCCCTGGTTTCCTCTGTGTGTGTGCCCCCCCCCGATAATGCACACCTGCCTCGGGGCTCAGTGTAAAAATGATAAATAGAGAGAAACCAGAACTGAAGACTGCAGAGAACACCCTCAAAGCAGAACCGGCAAACAAATAAAGCGCACTTCCTTTTTCCGCTCACAATATACATACCTACATCTCCGCCTTCCCTCCTTTCCCTCTTTTACCCGCTTTTCCTGTACTGTTCTACTCTCTGATGCATTCCAAAAATAGTTTCCCCGTTTTGGCATTTTCAAATAAATCACATTTTAATGTGCGCCACACATCTTTCACTCCCCAAGATTCCCATTCTCTCTCTCGGTCTCTGACGTTGATGCCAGCAGCAGCAGCAGCAACATTCTCGTTTTACCTTCAACATGTGCCACATGCCACATGGAAGAGCGATCCGAGAGAGAGGAGGGAGAAGGGATTGGGAAGCGGCACTGGTCTGTGGTTTTGGGAATTGTGTGACGGTTATGTAAAATGCATCCCATACTCGTATGCGGGAGAATAGTTTGGGGCTGAAGTATTCGCTCGCTGAATTATGTGTGTGTGTGTGTGTGTGTGTGTGTGTGTGTGGAGGACTTCCACTTTTGCTATTTGTATGCCTATGCCTTGCTCTTTTTATTCCCCTGGAAAATGTTTGAAGGACATACCAAAAATGGATTATCCTCGGAATGGAGGTAGAGTGTTTAGGCATTCAGGGAGGCCTGGGGAATGCACTCTAAATCTCAAGTTTCATTAAAGGGTGTGATCTCTCGTGAAATCAGGCATCTTTCCACACCTTTTGTAGAGGAAAACTCGGGGTTTTTTATCACTTAAGTGATGGGAGTGTAAATATAAAAAATCTCACACAAGAAATAGATTTCATTAAGTGCATTTCCTGTAAAAGAACATTCACAAGTTCATTCTGTTTGTTTTATTCGAAATGGTGTCCTTTTACTTACGGGAAACTTGTACATGGAAGCACTAATATTTTTTTTCTTCGATGTATAAACCCCCGAATGGAAAAGGGGCATCAGACAGATCTCTACTGTACTTCTAGTTCTGTTTCAATTGTGGCAAGAGCATGCCCTCTGCCACATGCCACATGGTACGAGTAGTAAAGTGGTCCCCAAAACATTTCATTTATACAAATTTCCTTAGGGTCTGTGCATGTGTGTGTTTTCTGTGGAGGGACACATGCAAATGAGACCCAAAACCGAGAGAGAACTGAATGCCGAAAGCACTATCAGCCATCCAGCGAGCGCCAGCGTCCCTCTTCAACATTCCAAAACAATTAAGAATAAAAAGGTCAGGGCCAGGGAATGTGGAATGTGTTTGGAGTTCAACGTCAAACGACAGCTGATTCATCAGTGAATTATATACGAGTATATACTGTAGCATACACACGTATTGTTGTTCCACTTGGATGGATTGTGCGTAGAGATAGGCCCTGGCATTATCTCTCCCCTGGGGATACGTCACTCATTAGTCGTACGCTGGATTCAGGCAGGCGTGAAATGCGTTTGATAAATGCTTGGCACGTGTGTGTGTGTTTTTAGGAGAGGAAAAGCCTATTCCATTTACTTACAGTTATCCAAGTGGCAGAACCTTATAATTTTCCAAAGTGAAGAGCCGCACTTGAGTTTGAGTTTTGGAGTTCTATTCGAATTTGGCCCCAACATTATGTTTGTTTTTTGTGGCTTGTCATCAAGCAAATCTTGGGAGAGCCACTTCACACGACAACGCCTCCAGACAGCCCCATTTTGCCCCTCTGTCTGTGTGTCTGATTGCCTTTTTTGCCCATGCTCCATGCCCATAATTACCTGACATGTTTGCCTAATTGCAACAGCCACAGGAAGCGGCACACACACACAGCAGAGACACAGAACTGCATTATTCCCGTAGCTCATAAACATAATTATGCAAGAGACTTGCATACCATATAGTTTTTCCCCATCCGAAAGCCGTTCTAAAACGATTTTCATATCCGCTTTTCCGCCCTCCCGCGAAGAGAGGAGAAGAGAGCTCGCTGCATTTTTTGGCAAAGAGCTGCCGGTGCCCCCCACAAGGGTTACTTCCATGGAAACAGAGGGGCAACTAGGCAACAGTTGCCACTCCTCCGTTGTGGCAGTGTCAATCCATCAACAACAGAAAGCGGAGGAGTCACTGACCCCCGTGTAGAGGGTGACCACAGCTACAGCGACAGTGGTGCTGGCACTGGCACTGGCACCCTGGTTCCAGGGTGCACCCAGGTGTTCTCTTCCATCGAATGAATGAATATGAACGGAACTCAGTGAGGCACAAAGTTTATGCTTGCAGCAAAACAAATTGCTGTGCAAGTAGAAGAAGGGTTGACCAGGGTTCGGGCTTACCTGGTGGCCACAAAATGGGGGTTGCAACATGCTGAATTCCACGCGAGCTTATCAACCTGTATTTCATCTACAGGTAAAATACCTTACCCTCCACCAAGAATGGCTCAATGGCAACTGCCACTAACAACGAAACGATCCAAGTGAAAAATGTTTCCAGGAGAGTTTCATCAGAGATTGCACTTTTCTGAAATTGATTCATAGAACTATTGCAATTTACTTCGTAAGAGACACTGATTAAAGAGTAAAGATGTTATTCAAAGAAAAGAATACAAAGGAAAATAATAAAAAAGAAGATTAAATATTTGAAGAATAATTTTCTGGATTCCAAGCACAATTTACAATAAATAATCCACATAGAAACCTTTGCAAGCAGAGATGAACTATTTTCAGAATAATAATATATTTTCAATGAAGATAACAGCTGACAGATCAATGCAATAATAGTATACAACTTATTTCAATAAACTCTCCTTAAAGATTAAACATTTAATCAACCAAATAATTTCAAGAACACTCAACTGTTGCTGTTTAACTGTGTGTAACGCAGAAAAGGAAACGTAATGAAATTAATTACAAAAGTAGAGTCGCGTCCACAGAAGCGACTCACACGTTCCTTCTTGTTTTTAATTAGAAATCAGAGCATGTGCAATTCTACGAGGTCTGAGATAGTTTATAGAGCCCATATGCACTTGAGTGTCTCCTCTATCTGTACGATCAATGTTCAGAGCGACCTCCAGAGCTGCGATTGCCATAGTTTGTGTCCCACATTCGTGCTCATGGAGAGATACATACATACGTACAGAGATTGACCCAATGGCTTATCAAAGTTGATTCATTCAGTCACTCAATTGCTGAAATCGCTTGATATATCCGCTCTACTATTTTGGATTCTATCCAAACCATGCATACGGTTTTCTGTATATGTGTTTTTGTGGCTGAAATTAAGGTAGTCGGACAGCCGGAACGAAATGTTTTTATATATCCATCAAAATATTCAGGGTCATTTATGTATTATACTCCCATCAGAGGTCTTGTTGTCCCTTTCTCTATTGTGGTCTCTGGATGATTGATGACATCTTTCAATCACAGGAACTCAAATAATCATAGAATAATTGTGTTGTTGTGTTGCTGTGTTGCTGTGCAAACAAAAACAGCTCGCTGGACAAATTATTGCATATTTATTTATAAAACTGAAACGAGCAATTGGCAAACCTTCTGCTGACTTTGACAGAACTACAGCGATCATATTTGTATACATATATACATATACACACTGATATATAGTATATATCGCTGTAGAATGAACAAATGAGAGATAACCCACCCAGAGGTTCGATTCAGCTGTGGAACTCGATTTCTGTTGACTTTGTGCATTTTGTGTGTGTGCTTAGTGTTTATTTTTATTGTAATAGAACTCGTTTGTTATTTATTTATTGAAATTCCAGTCGCGACTTTTGGCGTTATGGCAATATCCATTGAGTCAGACGCTTTCGCTTACGCAATGACTCGATCGTCTAGTCAAAGGCAAAGATGATGATGATATACGATGCGCGGGATTATAAGCGAGGGTTTTTAGAGAATATTTACTAGATTATATGACAAGAACGATGGAGTAGTTTCCTATGGGGTTGCTCATTGTAGTTTGTTTTTTGATGAAGCCCTTGCGAGCAGAATAATATATCCCCAAAGCCAATATTTGTGTGTTTCCTACTACTATTTTTTCAGCCTCTACTAGAATTACTGATAGAATTAATTCTATATTTTTTTCTTCTATATTTTTATGTATTTCTAAGGTATTTTTCTGTTGAAGTTAACCATTTTTTTCTGGGATATATCCTAGAAAGGAATTCCACGATTTTTATTACTTTAACTCTCAAGATCTTCCCAATCAACCCTCGTTTCATAAGCGAGCATTGAGACACGACACTCCTCTCGCCTTAACGCTGCTGGGGGATGATGTCAGCAATTAGGCTTGATTAACGCCCCAGTCCGCAGTCCCCAGCAGCAACCACAGCCACAGAGCTTAAGGCAATTAATTCCAATTGCCAAATGCCCCATTGAGAATTATGTAAAGACGCACTTTACCTCGCTGCTTTTTCTATCTTTCTCTCACTCCTGGGCAACGTACTCCCTACCTCCTCCTGCCTCATGAGTCAGCAATTGGCGACATAGTTTTTCCTTTTTGCCTTTGGGCGAATGGCGAAAATGTTAAGGTGCTACGAACTCCCACTGACCGAGTGGCCCCAAGAGAGATAGAGACAGAGAGAGAGTGAGAGATCTCGTCGTTTATCTGCCGTCTGCCGCATGCCACAAATTGTTTCCCTGTTGAAAAGTTAATTGTGCAGCAGTTTTCATTTCACTTGGCCCATTGCCCACAAAACAAAGAGCAGCAGAAGCAGAAGAAGCAGCAGCATCAGCAGAAGGCAATGCAGATACCACTTGGGTGTTTTCTTATTTAATTTAAATACAAAATTCAATTTCGATTTTGATTCTCAATTTACGTTTTTCTGCGTCACGTATGCGTATGCACTTTGAATCATTTGCCGCTCTGTGGGTCATGTGGGGCGTGTGTGGCGGCGTCTTATGTTCAATTTCAATTAGGTTATATAGTATATTACGGAACAGTTACCCACATAAGAGCTCTCCCCCTGATAACTAAACGGAATTGCAATTGGAATATTCGTTACCTCAAAGCCAAAGGCCCCCAGGGCAATCGCCAGAGAAACACGCGCCTTTTATCGTATGTTTTTTTTTTTGTGGATTGCGTGGAAGCGCAGATAGAATTACTTAACAATGCGAGAGAACTGGTGGACACTGGGGGACACTCGCTAATTTTCATAACAAAATTTCAGCCGCAATCACACTTTAATTTCAATTTAATTTTCAAGATTTTTGCACGCATTCTGAAACGTCTCCGCCCACCACCCATAATAATCTGTGTATTGTTTTTGCGTGGGCCAGCAAGACTCAAGTGCAATTTTCAAGCAGTGCAGGCGAGATTCTCCACAGAGAGACAGCAAAAGAGAGAGAAATTCGCTGGAAAGAAAGCCATAAAAGGTCGCCAGAGTAGAGCTTGAGTGTGCGATATTCGATATACGGCGAGTACGAGTACGAATACGAATACGAGTGTCTGCCATGTGCCATTTATCATCAAAGCCCCGTCATTCATGGGACGACTATATTCTCGACTATATGCTCGTATACTCGTAGAGACAATTTGCAAACAGCGAATCAGAGAAAAATGGGGAGGAATGTGCCGTATGTAGAGAAGGAGAAAGAGTTGAGTGACGCGAGACGAGAGTTCAGTGACCCACCAACAAGTGAAAGAATCTCTGGCAATAATTTGTACGCGTAATGTAAAACAGAAGAGAGACCCACAGCCCACAGCGCACAGCCACAGCCCATAGCAATACCAATAGCCATCACTTAATGCCACACATTTTTCATAGATGAGATCAGAGGCGACTCCCCATTGGAAATTAGGTGCTGGAATGGGTGGGTGGGTTGGGTAGTGGTGGCACATTAATAATAATTACATGACGGAGCGGCCGCTTGACATCTGTTTGAAGTTTTTATGCTGGCCAGCAGTCCCCGAGCCGAGCACTGCTTCCAGGGATCGTTCTGGTCGCGCCACTGAAATGCTGATGGAGTTATTACAATGGTTCTATAAATAGAGAAAAGATCACATCCAGAACCCAGAACGGAGGCCAGATCAGATCGGAGGCACGCAACCAGCAGCAGCAGCAGCAACAGCAGCAGCAGCAGCAACAGCCGGCGGTGGCGGCAACTTTTGTTTTCATTTGTGGGGGGGTGACCGAATTATTGCGCTGTGGAGTAGATGGGAGATGGGAGAGGATCACTCTTTGTTGTACACAGGCTTTCAGTGGGGGTTTAAGGGTGAGAGAAGTGTTTGGAAGGGGTAGAAATTCGAGAGAATGATTTCCAGGGTATTCTACTGTTCGTTCCCCAAACTATTCCATGCTCTACTTGTTGTTTCTTGAAGCAATTGAAGATTTGTTTGCTTGATTGGTGGGGCGTCCATTGTCCAGGAGAATCCACTTCTTAACCCACTCCTACCCCCACTGGGCGTCTTGTTATTTGCCAATTGACATTTTATGTGCCAGTGCCAGTACTGTGTGTGTTTTCTTGTAAATTGATATTTCCGCTGCTGCTGCTGCTGCCGCTACTTCTGGGTGCAGCAGTGTTTTCCTTTTCCATTTCCCTCGCTGCCAGCCATAAAAATACTTGCAACGCATTTGAGAAGCAATTTAACTAATTTGTTCCACTTTTTATCTCTTTTCATTGCAGGTATGTATCCCCACCCCATCCATAGCCCGCCGTACACTCCATTTAAACCCGTTTCGTGTATCGTATTTCAATCCAACAAAAAAAAGACACTCAAAATACTTTGTATCGTAAGTAAATCAAATTATTTTCGAACAAGCAACGGTCGGTCGTCGCGCTCTTTCTGGCTTTCAAGTGTGGCTTTTATTTTATTTTATTTTCAAGGCAATTAATTAATTTAATTTGTGTTGAGTGGCAACCGAAAAAAAAGAGACAAAGTATTTGTGGCTCATAAAAAAAAAAGACCAACAAGGGGTTAAGTGCCCCCCTTTTGAGAACTTTTCTTCGTGGAAGGAGCATGGAACGTGCTTAATTGGAAGTTCAATGGATTTGAACGGATTCCCCACTCCTCCTGCTTCTCCATTTATTTTTTGAAAGTGCAGCAGCTGCCAGCTGCCACACCATTTGCATGCAGCTTGAAACAAAACAAAAGAGCGACACGACCTTCTTCCGATGTGATTTTGGCAGCAGCAGCAGCAGCAAACGTCATTATTTTTAGTGGAATTATTAGCCAACTGGCGACAATGTCTCGCCGCCTGAGAGCCAGCCGCGCGCCCTAGAGAAAGTCTAGACAAAGGCCAGCCCATCCAGAGCCATAGAGTTAGCCGAGCCCTTGACTGCCATATGGGAGATGGTCTCATGGTCTCTTGGTCTCTTCGTCTCTCACTCCCTGTGGCTAATGTAATTCTTTCAGTCGCGACTGTTCAACGATTACATGCCATGGAAGGCAGATACAATATACCCTCGTATGGCACTCTTGTTACAGATACTCGTATCTAAATGTCACTTCGTTGTCTGGCTTTGAAATTACTCTTTTGGAAATGAATTAGGAGTTCAAATAATTCTTTGGCCAATGCATTCTTAGCTCACTAAATCAAGCAGATGGAAAGATTAATGATTGGGGTGAAAGAACCTTAGAGATGGATCAGTGGTAGTAATTATTGATTTTGGAGTGGAATATTGGCAGTTCTTTGGCTTAGCGCCAGATTATCATAATCTAAGCTTAAGCTGGGAGAAGTCTTGTGAGGTTACGTTACTTAAAGGAAATTTGTCTGCAGATAGAAAAGGATTTGCAAAAGGTCTTTGTTTATCCTTGGGCTGCTGACGTTTCAGATTAAGTAAATAAACTTAGTCAGGGTTTCTACTGATCCTTAGATCATGGCGTACCTGTCTGGGGATAACCTTTGTCTTTTTCTTAGATCGGGGTACTTGTAAGATCTTCAGACTTACAAGTAAACACTTGGTGTTAGCCTAGATCTATGGCGATGTGAAGACTATTTAAAAGATTGACTATCTACAGATCTTGAGATGTTTCTTTGCATGTTTTCTTATATTCAAGAATTCTGTGTTCCTTTTTTTCTACATATTTAGCCAAAAAAAACCCGTTGTCAGCTCGTGAACACCGGTATATATTCATATATCTTAAGATTTCTATCAACTTATAGAATTTGGTATTGATAATCTTTTGTTTTCTATGATGTATCCATAAATCAGTTGCATTCCATAGCATTATTGTTTGCATTTGAGAATTTCTAGACCCAATGCTTGGAAGAGTTTCCAGTGACCCAAAAGATCTGTATAAACCTATAATTTCTGCGATTCCAGACTCCTCTAATGCTTGTTTAAACTTGTGCTGTTTTATATTGATTCGCCCCCTCTCCTCGCCTCTGCTCCAATCTGCGCTGCTTGCACTCTTCGTGTCATCAGTGGAGTGTCCATGGAAATGGAAATTATATTCAGATTCAGGCTTTCAGCACAAAGTGGAACTGCGACGGCACCTTGGGCGAACAGAACAGAACAGCACAGAGAGGCAGCAGAGTGCAAATTGTTCCGAGTATTGATTTAAGGGAGACAGCAATGGCATTCCATTCCCAGCCAAGTATTTATACAATATGCATGGCCAGGTGTCAAAACCAGACGGATGTCCCACAGCCCAAGTCCAAGGAGTAGGAGGAGGCTTCGATTGGATTGTGAATTGTGCTCGGGTTGTGCATTTTATGGAGGTTGCTGGCTGCCTGTTGTCTGCCGCCTGTCATATGGTTAAGGGACCTTATAAAGGCGGTCACAGGTCAGGCAGCAGGCAGCACAGAACACGTGTGTGGATTAGGGGAAATGCCTGAAATTAAAAAGCAATCAAGGAAATACCCAAATGACACTGCCCCATGATCGAAACCCAGCCTTCTGCCACCTACCGCCTACCTGTATTGTGTGTGTGTGTGTGTGTGAAGTGGGTTGGGTGGGTCACAGGTCAAGCGACCTGCAGGCAGGATAATCCGCCCTGCCCTACCTGCTGCTGCATATATAAACCTCAGCGCAAGGAGCATCCATCATCAGTTGCACAGCAAACAGCAAAGCTACAACACATCGAACGAACTACACTCGAAAGCAGAAGCCATGGCCACCTACATTTCCACGCAATTCCTGAGCCTCAACGAGAAGTCGTCGACTTCCACGACGACCTTTACGCTGGATGCAGCGCGCTTTGGCCAGCGTGATCTAAATCTGTTCATCGAGAGCCTGGAGACCATTTCCCGACTGGAGAAGGAGCGGCATGAGCGTCGCCAGCGCAGGCGCCAACAGAAGCTGCAGCAGGCACGCATCGCCGAGCTGGAGGATGAGCGGTGTGTGAGTCCCACGCCCAGTGCGGAGGAGGCCATCGATGAGCCGCTGATGTACATGGAGGCCAAGTGCATACCCTATGCGGTGTCCGAGGCAGTGGCCACGGTGCCAAAGGGCAGCCACACGCCCCCCGACTACTACTCCTGCGACGATGAGGCGTACGGCAGTGCTGCCCATTCGCCAAGGAGCAGTGTGACCTATTGCTCATGCGGCGGACTCTCCAGCATCAATTCGGGATCCTCGGAGTCTGGCATCTATGGCGCCGTCTCCCAATCGCCGCCTCCGCTGCGTCCACGCTCCCAGGTGATCACACAGCCCAAGCATCGATCCACACGCTCCCGCATCATCAGCATGGTCCTCAAGCGGGAGTACATGAAGGCGCCCTCCGCTGAGGATCTCGAGCAGAAGGAGCGCTGCGATCGGCTGCTGAATGAAACCATCAAGCACCAGTACTCCCAGCTGTCCAGCAAATCGCGACGTGGCATTGCCTGCAGCGAGGGTTCCGCCGAGGAGCGTTTCCTGGACAAGGCACTGCGCTACCTCACCTTGTGATTGTGTGATTTCGGTATCAGAAATTCACTTTACTCCTATAGTCCCTTATAGCCGCCATAGCCTTAGCCTTAGCCTTAGATTTTGTTTGTAAAACATTTAAATAATTAAAAATTGAGAAAAGAATTTAAATTTGAAAGGAGATTTTTAGTGGAACTTTGAGAGATGTTCCAAAATTCCAAAAGAGATTTGAAACTGAATTGAGAATGTTTTCCCTGCTTGATACTCACAGAATTGAGGATATTTATGACTTAATGGATCGAAAACAGAATAGAGAACGGAATATTTACAGGAATACAACTGCAAGAATTCGCTGCGCTTAAATATTTATTTTATTTCTTTACATGAGAGCAAGTTTACTTAGGACGAACCAACATTTGCACTGCTTTAAAAGAATAGGCATATCCGCCCCAATGGTACCAATATATCCCCTTATACTTCATGTTTTCCACGTTACCATCCACATACATGCCGAAAGGCTGACTGAAATGAGGAGACTTGAGGCAATCATTAAAAGACAATATATATTGACATACCTAAGGGTACAACTGTCGTGCCACCAGGGACACATTTGTTGCGCAGCACAATTACCATTCACCCTTTGATCGTTGTCCCTGTCGTAGGTGGTGAATTTCTGGTTCTGACTGACTCTCAACGAATCACCCGCATCTCCAGTAAATCTGCCCAACGCGGACATTCGATATTGATCGTTTTCACTTTCGATATGGAACTCATCGTATTTGGCATATCTCGTGTTCCCCACGAAATCCTCCAGGTGTACGTATAGCTCTTGGTTCTGTGACTTTGTAATGGCGTGCAGCTTATCCAATCCTATGAAGAAGTCGCCTGCGATGTCACCAAATCCTCCCTTGTACTCCGCCCAGTTCCGGAAGAAGTTCAACTGTCCGTTTGTTCGGCGAGCGATCACAGTCCAGCCAGGACCCGCGATCTTTGCATCGCAGAAAACTTCAAAGGGTTCCAGGTTCACTACCTGTATGGTATGTATACCGTGATCAATGGGACATCTGCTTGGATCATTAATGTCCAAAATGCTAGTATTCTGACCGTTCGCATTGCCTAGTTCATTTACGACACTCTGAAAAGTTTATTTTTATTTTTTATATTTACACTTAAATACACTCGAAACTTTACCACTGTAAAATCAGCTAATCCTGTGCTTTTTTTGCAAAGGAAAAACACCAACAACCAGTAGAGCCACGTTGACTTCATTTTGTATTAACAGCTGACAGCCGACTATAGAATGCCTCTGAATTGCGGCTCTTTATATATCCATATAATCTTGATTTTTCCTATCAGTCAATTACTTGTCGGTTGATTGCATTGGTTTTCTAAGAACTGTAACCTTTTAAGTATCTCTAGAAGCTGACTTCATCTTATTATGTAGGTCTCATCCCTATCAATCGACAGGGCCTCCCCCCTCCTACAAAACAGGTGGTTTTTATTGCAGCAATTGTTACAAAATATGTCTCGTTAGCTTCTCCTTTTATTCTGACTGTTGATGGCAAAACTCCAATCGGAATTCAATCGATTGCTAGTGTAAATCCCATTGTAAATCTTTCATACCATCAGCACGGTCTTCCTTGTGTTGCCTCACATCATTCACATCTATCCCCATTAATTCTGTCGCCCCCCTACCCAGCCTGCCGTTGTGTCTTTCCGTTTCCCGTACTTGTTGGGCGGCGACGACCCAGTGACATGATTGTCTCCCATCATGTGGGTCCCATCCGTCTGAGAGATAATCTGCCCTGTCGTTCATGTTCCAAGGGATTCCCTGGCCCCCTCTGAGCTCCCCCACGCCTGTTTAGTCCAAGTGTTTTTCCATCTTGTGTTTAAAAATAGATAGACCAAGTGGCGCCTCCTCCTATCCCTAGCCTGTAGCCAAGTCTCTGTCTCTGCTCCTACCCCACAGATGCCTCTGCGCGCCTCTCTAGACCCCCAATGTGGCTGCCTGTTGCTCCTTTGTTTTGGGTTTCAGCACAGGGTGTAGGCAGCCGTCACACAGGGCGTCCCTGCTGCTGCATCCTGTGTATGTGCCATAAAAGCAAAGGGGAAGAAGAGAGCTTTCTCGGCTCTGAGGCAGGACGGACATGCGCATGAAAAGCTGCCATAAACTTGCGCTGCTGCTACTGCTGCTGCTACTGCTGTGGCGTGTGGCGCTTCCTGGTTGCAGCCCGCCGCAGTATCTATCACAAGTCCGAAAGCGAAGCATACTTTTGTGCGCCGGAAATGGGCAACGGCACGTCGTAGTGTGCCTTCTGCCTCCTGCGTTTACCGTTCTGCTGTGCTGCGTTCCTCGCGCGCGTGTGTGTGTGTGTCGCGAGTGTGTGTGTGTGTGTGTGTGTGGCAGTCCCAGCAGCAGTGCTGCTGCTGCTGTTGTTGCATGTCGCGCGCCATGTTTGCCCAAGTAAAAGCCAAATTTGATTAATTAATTTTCGCAGCTCAAAAGAAAATGTGTGGAAAATCGACAGAGACGCAGAGGAAGAAGGAAGGAAGCCCTAGAAAATTGTGTGTGTGTCCCTTCTTCCTCTGGCGAGGGTGCTCTCTGCCTCTGCCTCTGCCTCTGCCTTGCCTCTTTTATCTGCGTTCCCTCTTGCGCTCCCTCTGCCGTGTACCCGTGTACCGTACTCCCTGCTGTGTCTTCCCCTCTCTGCCTCCTCTTTCCTTTTTACAATCAAAATCCGAATTGATGCGCGCGCTGTGCCGTTATTCGTTTTATTTTTTGTTTGGTGTGCGTGTTCCTATTTTGTTGTTGTTGCCCTGTTCCCTTTTTTAGCCTTTGCTTCCCCTGCTGCTTGCTTTTTTTTTTAAGGTCACACAGCATACAGTTATAGATGGTGGGGGGGGTCACTCTCCTATTTATAGAGGGGACTCTGCTCTCTGCATTAAAAATAAATTATTGCCAAAAAGTTATTTTCATCAAATATTTATGTATACTCCCATTGGGGCGGTGGGGCCAGGGCACCGTTTTTTTTTTCCGTTTTGGGTGTGACTTGCACTTCCCTCTCTCTCTCTCTCTCTATCTCTCTCTTGCTCTTACTCTGGCTCTCTTTCTCTGTGTGTGTGTTTTTATTGACTTCCTCTTCTAGTAGTATGGCTGTGTGTGTGTGTGTACCGTCTTTTGTTTGTGTGCGTATGCTAATTGAGTTTTCCTTTTTCAGCACTTTTTTAGCACTTTCTTTTTGCTTTCGTACCCTGAGTGTTTCCCTTATTTTACCTTTGATTTCGCCTTGGATTTTCCTATCAAATTCCCCATCCCACCTGTCAAATTTTCTGATTTAAAGCGTGTGTTTGTATATTCTATGTCTCTCAAAATTATCAATCGAAATCGAATTCAACATCGAAATCCCAAAAGGAATAACAAAACTTGAATCCATTGTATGCCGTCAGCCAAATAGTACTGAGCTATGCTGCAATACGATCAGGTAAATGAAACCAAAAATCTACGAGGAACGCGCACGTTTTTGGTTGCACTTTGAATATTTTTGAAGTTACTCTGCAGCGGGTATTGGGATTTGAAGAGGGTCTCCAAGCAAATAAGGATCTCCTTCCACAGTTACACATCCCATCTTTTACAGTGTTGATAGCAGTTGCTCTTTGTTCTAGAACCCTTCCTCTTCGATAAGAAGGAAATATCTGCGATTCCATAGGGAGCACTTAAAGTGCAATTTTCTATAGATGGAGCCCACACAGTGTATCACAGTGGTTCTCTCCATCTATTATTATATTATAGGAATTATTTGGGCATGAAAACTCCTTTCTTTGTGGGTTATTACAACTGTAGTTTCATGTGTGGGTTTTTTATTTGTGAACTCAATTCAGAGGTTTACAAATCACAGATGTACCTCCCCTAGAAACAAATCAACCTTCAAGGGAACTAGCACTTGCAGCCAAAGCTGTTCTCATAACTTTATGACTGGGGGCCGGGGGACTGTCACAATCAGCTGCCAAAACGAAATATGACCCAAATCGGGAGATGAAACTGTCACAGCCTCTGACTCTGAGACTCTCCGCCTTCGCCTCCGCCTCCAGTGACGTCTCTTCTCAGAATATTCAATTGCAGCAGCAGTAGCAGCAGCAGCAGCTGCAACAAGCCGCAACAACAGCCGCAGAAGACAAAGCGGCGGAGGCATAACAATTGTCAACGACGTCGTTGTCGTTTTTTGCTGCCGGCATGCTCTGCTATGCCCTGCCTGCCTGCCACCTGGTTGTGGCAGCTTAGACGCTGCCTCATCTCCGCCTCCCACACACACACACACACACACACCTGGCTCTGCCCCCTGTTGCCATCGCTTCACTGTTCTTGCCACCTGCTACCTCCCTCCCACCCACTTGCTCCGTGCCCGCCTCCCACGAGTGCCACTGACGACTGTGATTAACTTTTGTCTCTCGTTTGTCCTTTGCCTTCTGCCGAGGCCTAAAGACAGAAGCCAAAGCTACAGCCAAGGCAAAATGTTGGCACACTTCGCCTCTAAAGGGGGCGCTTTGCAGGGCCATTGTTTGCACTTGGGCAGCAGTCTTAAGGTTTTTGCAATGCTCTTGAAATCCTTTATTAAGGAGCAGGCGGTCTTCCGCAAAAAGAGGTGGCTTTTCGCTGATAAAAGGTCCTTTAGCAGTAGGTTTAAGTCTGTTCAGAGTCCGCTTAGTGTCTCGCGAAAACTGTGGCTTAAAGCTTCTCTTAGTTGGCAGATTGCTCAGCGAGGAAGTCTTTCGTTTCGAAATATAAGAAACTAAAGGAAGAGAACCTGGGAGGCATTGCCTGGAAGCTCTGTATTTATTTTCTTGGGATTGTCATTGCTTCAGTCCTCCCACTCGAGTATTATTCAGTACGTTAAACCCTCCCACATTCCTCCCACTAAGCCTGCTCGTATCAACAGGTTCTCCCTCCACACTTTCCTATAGACAAGCTCACACTTCCGCCCAGCCCACACTCTTCTCTCCTACAATTGCTACAAACTTTTTGGATTACTCAAAGACCCATCCATAAATTACAAGAGTTATTTATGTTTGTTCTGGCATAAGACGACACTTGTGATCGTATAATCTGCCACATTTTTGGGGGCACACATCCTCAGTGGCTCCTTCTGTCTCTCAGTTATGATGAGTCATCGGGGGGCAAACTTCCGTCCAGAATTCTCGGGGGTAAAACTTTCAGTTTTTATTTTGTTTGTTTGTTTGTTTATTTGTTTGTTGGTTGCCTGGGAGGGGTTGGGGTGTGTGTTCCATTCAATTGTGTCAGTCGGGCGGCTGTAAAAAGTTTTTCTTGCGGCTCATATATAAAAGAAAAGCTTTGGCATTAGAACAGACCGAACCGTTTTTTGCCTGGCCCTTCTACAGCACTCGCTCTGTAAGAACAACAACGAAATGCACAAAAAGCCAGCAGAGAGAAAAGTTTCTCCATGACATTTCTGGGTTATGTGGCATGTGGCATGGAGCGCTGTCTCCCGTTGAATGCGTATTGGGCACAAGGTAAATGGAGCATTGGGCTAGGTCTGGGGCACAGGCTGCCCCTCCATGTGCGGAAACTTTTTCCCGTGGAAAAGGAATCTTTTGTGGCATATTTCGGGCGACAGTCCTTGGAATGGCAGATGATTTTGAGACGGGTTTAGTTAATGGCTTTTCTTTCGTAATGAATATCTGCAATCAATATAGTTTTAGCTATAATTTATGTTCTCTTTCTCCTCTTTGATTGCAGCCCCCTGAGAATGAGCTACAGAAATCGCACGATCACAATCCGGCCGCCCTGAGTGAGCATCAGCTGCGTGTCCAGGCCTCGCTGCAGCGTTTGAATATACCCGAATGGTTCCGTGCCTACAATCAGAATGCCGCACAGGCGCCGGAAGGTGCCGCCGCCGCTTCAGGGGGCGCCTCAGCCTCTGGCGGCGGCTATCGGCCGGGCAATTTCACGCGTAAGCGCACCCAGGACTCGGGCCGCTGGCAGGGACTCAACTCGAAGACGACCTCGCTCAGTTCGCTCGGCTCGCACTCGCAGCGCTCCGATCGCAGTCCTCTGCTGTTGAGTCCCTCGGCGCACAGCCACCATGGCGGCCAGAGCAGCAGTGTGAGCGGCGGCTCGGCAGCGGGCGGACCAGGCGTGCACGCCCATGGCCATCAGGGACAGCAGGGCGTGGGAGCGGGCGCCACACGGTGGTCCACATCGCATCTGAACTCCACACAGACCTCGCCGAGCGTCTCGCAGCGTGGCAGCTTCGCCCGTGGGGCGCCCATCAACAGCAGCTTCATGTCGGTGGCCAGCAACAACAGCAGCGTCCTGAGGAACTCCTACCGCCAGCCGTATCTCGGCTGGAGAAGCACGGAGAAGCTATCCCAGCGGACGCCACATGAACGGTGAGTAAACGCTGTGGCCTTCCCTTTTTTGGATCTCTCATAGCTAATCTTTCGCTCTCTCTCTCTTTCGGTTGCAGTCTCGCCAGCTCTCTGCTGGCACAACGCACAACCCCATCCCCCACATCGGCGGCGCCAAATGGTGGACGCACTCTGCAGGCGGTAACGCCAGAGATCCAGAGCTCCATCAAGGAGGTCACCTCGGCGATTGTCCACTACGTGAACGACCAGCAGCTCTCCCAGCAGCAACAGCAGCAGCAGCAGCAGAATCGCAGCCGATCCGCCAGTCCAAATTCGAGGTAGGCAGCGGGTCACACAGTCCGTTGCTCCTTTTGCTCAGAGCTAAACGAAAATCAGAGCTAAAATAGATACCTAGAAAGCTTCCTTGTTGATGTCTTGTCGATGTTGTGGTTCCAGCCCCATCTATATCCATCTGTCGTATCCATCTGTCGTATCCATCTGTTGATCCCTCCCATCCCCCATCCCCATCTGTGTGTAGCTGTGGCCACCCACAAAGCCATCCTCAAACCATTCTGCCCATCTGTATCCATTCTTCACAAACTCGTGTCGTGCTTCACCTTCGATTCGAACACCCATTTCGATGTTCCCATTTATAATTTTCTTCTTTCAAAAACCACACACAACGCGTAGCTACCTGTAAAAGTCTTCAGCACCACCACCACCACCACCACAACCACCAACACCACCACCGTTCAGCAGCACCACCAAACCACCAAAAAAACAAAAAATGAACATAAACTGAATAGAAAGAAAAAACTGCACAGAAAAGAATTATCCAGAAAAAACCAGGCTCCGCCAGAGGTAAGATGCCCCCGCAATGGTGCGGCTCCTACTCCTCCTACACGTGGCTAATATCTGTGACTAATCCAAAGAACTACTACTACTAGTACGAGTATGCGTATGCGTATGCGTACTTATGTGTGTTTATCGGTGTGTGTGTTCCCCTAATGCTAGCTACTAAAACAACTAAACAAGAAGAACACTAAAACAACTTTCCTCGCTTCCAGCAAAAGCATCCAAAAACTACTCTCCTTGGGGGCTCTTGGAGCCATGCCAAAATGGAGAAGCAGAAATAGGTCAAACAGATGCAGGCAAAATAGAAGAAAAAGAATGAAAATTATAGAGAAAATTCCATCTATGGAGGAGAAAATGATTACAGGAAGGAGCTGCAGATGGCGCGGGATAAATTATGGATGCTTTTTAGCTTCAAAGATGAGCATTAAATTCTCAACTCTTTGCTTAAGTGCTGCTGTACTTTAAGTGCCTTTGCCTTTGAGTGGCTTTACTTGGCTTTGATGCTCAAGATAAAAATACGAAATAGAAGCTGGGAACTACAGAATACTTTTATATAGAAATAATTCCTTTATTCCTGTTCTAAGCTGAAGATTCAAGTCATGTTCTGCCCTCAATTGTGTTCCCTTGAATGACTTTCCCTTGAGACCTGCTTTTTATAGAGATATTATAGCTTTTATTTCTCTTCCAATTAGTATTTTTCTTCCCTTAAATGATTTTCCTTTCACTGGCTTTCGCCTCCCTTTACATCTACCATGACAATAGTTTCTTCCCCCAGCAATTCAATTATGAGTGGCGCTCTCCTTAACAAATCTGATTAATATTTCCCTGGCACACAGACACACAATGCCCCCATAGAGAGGAGAGTAGGTCATATGCTATATCTGTGGCATGTGCCATGTGGCAATCGGAATCAGTTGCATTTATGTATCTTTCGAGTATTGTGCCACGTACTCTTTTGAGTGCTTCACTTGCACAAAGCCCGGCCCGGGCTCCATTCAAAGCGAGATTGATTGAGAACTCTGTGGCACATCCATAGTGGGTGCTCCGCTTGGATGAATGCTCCTCTTGGATGCCTGACCTGACCTGACTCCCTTCTCGTGTATGCCATTCAAATGTGCTCCGATGCCATTAATATAGCGACATAAAAAGACTCTGCCCAGCCGCAGCCCCAGCCCCTCGCCCACCCCCCACGTGTGCCACAACCTCTCATACTGCTGGCTCACTGCTGTCCGTTGCCAAGCAATTTAAATGTCAGCCATGCAACTGATGGTCCGGTATGCATACCAGAGTATAAATACGTTTACCGAACAGGAGCAGGTCATCGGAAAGACGAGGTATGGGGTCTCCCCACCACTGCCATCACTGCCACAGCCACAACAGGGCACCCCAATGCAATCAGTGGAGGCCACTTGTACACGTTTCGATTCTGTTGCAATTTCCCCCCCCTGGCCCCCTTTTCGTGCCCCGCCAATCATTATGAAAATCAATAATAGTAGTAGCACCTTTGAAGTGAAGCAAATACCCCAGACAGGGTGCAACAGATTTTCCTGTAAAAGCAAAGGACTTAAAGGGAACACCCCAGAGAATAAGGTTGCGAAAAAGGAGTAGCAGAATTGAAGCTACAAATGTGATGTTAATAGAAAGCACTAAATATTTATGCGTGTTGTTTCCTTTGGATGGTAGAAAGTACACTTGATTTAGGGATATAGGGATAAGTCGCCAATTTACTTTCAAATTTGTTTCCCAAATAACTAAGAATTGTTTACCATACAGGAAAATTCTAAATTGAATTTTCCATAAGGTTTTGGGGTTTACTTTATGTTTGCTTTGTTTCCTGAACATTTACGAATATCTTTCCAGATAGAGGGCACTTCCTCAGATAACAAATAAATCATTTTTACTTTTAAATATCACAAAGATCTCCATTAAGCCCTCATTAATTGTAGTTAAAAAAACTCTTAGCTCTCTCCACCTATCTCTAGTTAGCTAATGTACCTAATTCAAGCCCTATAACTTCTAAGAACCACTGTAATTTGATAGCTTAAGGATGTCCCTGATAGGATGTCTCTAGGGTATGCACTAACACTCTTTCCGCGTGGATTCTTTCTTAGCTTGTAGTTGCTAAATCCCAATTGTTTTAATTTCTTTAAGACTCCAACATCATATCTTCCCTCACCCCTTTTGATGAGTAGCATCTTCAGCGTATCTGGAATTTCGCTTTTATTTGTTTTGTGCCTGTAATCAGGCCGCCATACGGGCGCCAGGAGCAGCATCCAGCAGCGGCAGCAGCGGCAGCAGCAACCACCACATTTGCTCTCCATATGTCCTGCTCTCTTTCTCTGCGAGTCTCGCGCGCTCTCTCTCGCGCTGTTTCTGTGGTCCCATCTTTTGTGTATCGCAGAGGACAACCCCAACTTGTGAGGCCGACCCCTAGGGCCACCCACTTTTTGGCCTCTTTGGCTATTTTTGTCCGCATCCGCTTTTCATTCGTGTGCGACGTCTGCTGCCAGTCGCTCGCTTCATCAGAGACGGAAAAATTGCAAAGGAAAATTGCCCAGTTGCAAAAGTGCCAGTAAAGAAATTATATAAACGGCGAAGACAACGTAGCAGGAAGGCTCCTGAAAAGGGGGATCGAGAGATATTTTCCAAATCTGTGTTTTTTCCCAATTAGCTAAAAGGCTGCACAGCCAAAGGAACAAAACGAAACTTTTCGAGTGCCGCAATTTGTGCAGAGTTGTCGGAGGTTAGTGACACTGGCTCGTGCCTGCCAGCCTGCCAGCCAGCCTGCCCCCCTTTTGTGGCAGCCACAAGTGCAGCAGGGAGTCGTTTTGTGATGTCATTTATTGATTTTGCCATTTTAATTGTAAATGTAAATGTAATTGTGAATCTGGACCAGGACACCCACTAACAAGCGTGTGTTTTGTATCTGTGTATGTTTTCCAATAGGAAATGCTGGCTTGAGAGCAGCTTTGTGGGCACACGACCACTGGACTCGCCGCAGACACCCGTGATTGACAGCAGCCCCCCCGCAACAGTCCAGCAGCAGCAGCAGCAGCAGCAGTACCAGTACCAGCAGCAATACCAACAGCAGCAGCAGCAGCAGCACTATCTGCACCAGCATTATCCCCATCTGGATGCCACCTCGTCGTCGGTGGTAGCCGCTGGACAGCCGCCACTACGCATGAACGGACTGAGCCGAATCGGCGGCGGTGGCGGTGAGTCCACCATATATATCTGACAACTGAATTATACGACTACTACACGTAGATACATACAAAACCCAATAGAAGTAGTTTCCAGATGCAATGCTTAGTTCTTTTTTATCTTTTTTTTTTCAATTAAAAATCACACAAATTATTGGTTCTGTCTTTGGAGCACAAAACGGAAGAGATAAAGAGAAAAGAGCAAGCAGCCACATGAGAATATCTGAGAATATATCTATTATACATATATCTAATATATCTGTAGAGTAACGACACCCGACACCCACACCCCCCCTACCTACACACACGCAGATGAAAATGCAATTTTCTACATTTGTTTGTCTGTTTATATATATAAATATTTAATGAAAATACCATTTTAATATCGTAGGGTGCATTTTTTTAATCGACTGTAAATTAAACAAAAGAAATTTCTGTTTCTTTCGTTTTGCGATTTTTTGACAAATTCACAATTTGCTCAAATGCTAGTGTTTAATAATTTTATTAAATTTAATACCTTAATTTTATGTTTAATTTTTAAATAAAACACACACAAAGCAATGGTCTACAATTAATTATTGTATTATTATCATAATTTTAATTATTAATTTTGTCAGCGAAAATCACAATCGCATTTCATAGCATTATTATCTATGGATAATTTTG
Organism: Drosophila obscura; assembly: GCF_018151105.1. NCBI lineage: Eukaryota > Metazoa > Arthropoda > Insecta > Diptera > Drosophilidae > Drosophila > Drosophila obscura. The sequence goes on along the minus strand of NW_024542766.1, from coordinate 5,475,542 downwards.
CTATGAACCCCCCAACCTCCCTCCCCACCCCATTCCCATTGTCATTTCAATTGAAATTTTCGTCCCATATATCATTTTTGGAATTTTCTATTTTAGGCTTGGTTTTTAAAACTAGATAAATTCACCCCTAAAATTCATCCCTCTTGGACGTCTGACAAGATAAATTTTAAAACCTAAGCGTGCTATAAACAAAACTCTTACAAATGATCATTTATGCAACGAAGATATATCTTTTATACACAATACAATTATTGGAACTACATATATCATATTTTGTATAGACTATTAGATACGTGCTTTATATACGATATATATATATATACATACATATACAAAACAATCTGGCCAAGCCCTTGCATTATATGGTGGCTATATAATAAAAACTGATTTATATATTGAATTTCCTTTGTTTTGTTTTTAATAATTTAAACTTAATTTATGTTTTTATGCTTTATTTTATAGTCAAATTTTTCTAGTGAATGTTTTTTGTCACAAATTCTTAACACTCTACACATTTTCTCAGTGTAATTTTGAGCACAGTCAAACGATTCTTAATCCTCCTCAATCACTTCTCTAGCTAGTAAGACCATCATTAAGTGCGTCCTAACAAGCCTAACAATTTATTTCCATTCTTTTGTATTCTTATACGTTTTTTTGTACCCCCTAAAATTATATGTAAATGTCGCAATTATTTGTGGCTTAAATTGAAAATTAAAAAAAAAAAAAAAAAAAAAAACATTTTAAACTGGTAAAAGTAGCGCCCGAACGCTCCTTGAGCAGCGCATCGCTAGAAGATGTCCTTGCCTCGCTTCTAGGACTGCCAACAGCCTCCTCGTCCCAGAGCAGCCATAACAGCAACAACCATCAGAACAACAACAACAACAGAACACAAGCGAATAACAAGGCAACCCCCACGTCGCAGACGACAGGTATGAACCTGTAAGTTTTTGTTCCAATATAAACCCAAAAAAAACCAAAAAAAAAAAAAAAAAAAAAAAACATTACACAAAGAAAAACAAAATAACTTAACAAAAGATAAAGTGAAAGAAAGAGAGAAAGAAAGTGCAAATATGGGTATAGGCAAAAACTAATTACGTTCTTGTTTGTTGTTCGCATATAATAATAATAATATATAATCCTTATAAGCGTTATATGCCATGGATCAAAGGATGACTCACTGAATGAACTGTGTGTGGATCTTGCATTTGCAGTTCATTTTTGGGTGCTTCCTTTGCTTTCCTCTTCCTATAAAAATATATTCCTTAATATTCTTTCAAGAAAAGTTTCATTTATATTCGATTTGATTTAATTTTTAGTGTAGTTTCTTTAACGTTTAAACAATATATCCGATATTCATCTTTAAAGTCTAGTTACTCATCATTTCTACCTTCAAATTACACTGAGAAAAAGAAACTACATGAACAATTGTACGCCCAATCGCCATATCGTTCCTTCCTTCCAGCATGTTGGATGACAGCCACCTCCATTGAATGCTCTTTGTTGTTTGTTACTGTTGAACTATAAAGTGATCTTGGAATTTTATCCAAATGAAGATACTAATCCTCAATTATATCCCCTCTCATCTACAGCGGGAGATTCAGCTAGTCGCCAGCAGCTGGAGGTGCTATCGGCTGACGAACAGCAGAGACTGCGGCGCCGCAGCGAGGGAGACGCACCCAGCCAGAAGAAACAGCAACAGACATCACAGACCCAAGCACAGTCGCACAACCAATCCCAATCGCAGTCAGCCGGAGTAGGATCAGCAGCAGGGGGAGCAGGAGTAGGAGCAGCAGGAACAGCACATCAGCATCAGCAAGCAACAAATGCCAGCAGCGGGAGCAGGCGCGTCTCGTTGGGCGACTCCGCGAACACGGACAAGAACTGTGGAAGCGGTAGCCAGCTCAATGGGGATCCGGGACTGCAGATCCGCTGCCGGAACACCAAATGCGAGCAGAGCGCCTCGCCCGCCGATGCCAAGAAGCTGTACAAATCATGCCACAATTGTTCCCATCTATACTGTTCACGTGAGTGTCGGCGCGCCCACTGGGAGAAGCATCGGAAGGCGTGCCTGCACTCGCGTGCCTCCAACCTGTGCCGCCAGGTGCTAGCCACCTGCAAGGACGACCTCGACACGCAGCGGCATCTCAGTCTGCTGGCCCGCAAAGGTAGCATCTCCCAAGGACGGGGCGTGGTGCGCGTCCTCTTCCGCAGCGCAGAGGCCGCCGAGGGATTCATCAAGAACGGCTTCCAGTGCATGGGAGAGGCCTCCTACGTGCGTTGGCCGGACCTCATGCCCGCCGAGATGGGCCTGGAGCTGTATTCGGAGCTGCTGAAGCTGAGCACCGAGTACAAGCCGGAGTCGAAGATGCTGATCTACGTGGCCATCTGCGTGGTCTCCGAGGCGCCAGGAATGGGACAAGCTCCCGTGCGCTGGGAACGGCAGCTGGTCTCGCGCTGTGCCAAGCTGAAGCTCTGCAAGAGTGTCCTGGCGGAGCTGGAGATACAGCAGCAGGCCCTGCAGCAGCCGCTGGCCGTGGTAGCCGTGCCAGAACGCACTGAAATCCTCATACTCACCTTCAATCCCGGACTGCGTGCAGTGCCCGGCAGTCGGGAGCTCATCCTGTCCAACATCCTGGACATACTGTCGCGCCGAGGAGTGCTGCTGCGCAAGCACTACCCGGAGATCTATCAGCGCCTGCAGACCTACACCGAGGGCCAGACTGACAAGTTCCATCCCGTGACGCTGCATCCGCGGGACTCGCAAACGGGCCAGAGCTTCGTCTGCATCATCATGCCGGTGCACACGGACAGCGAGTTCATCAAGCTGCCCTCCGCAGCCGATGGCGGCAATCGGGTGACCACCATCGATGTCGGCTCGCCGGCAGCTCTCGCCCAGCTGGATGATGATGAGCTGCTGACCCGCACCACGCCAGCGAGTTGATTAAAGGCCAGCAGCAGCAGCAGCAGCAACAGGCCCAGGAGAAGTGGCAGCGTCACGCCTCCACACGCCTCATTATATAGCGACGCCCAGGGGTGTGGCCTGGAGAGCACGCGGATGTGAAAGTTGCTCCTACCCTCGATGGCTTACAAGCGGCTTCTATGCATTGTTCTTTAAACTCTATCTATACAACATACTTCTCATCGAGGGCACTACAATACAATCACCTCCATCTGCATCTCAAAGAAGTTATCCAAATCAATATCTAAAGAACGTATAATCATCCCATCAAGATGTTGTAGTGCCCTCGCCTAGTTAGTCGAGGTATATCAGTTAATCTTCGAGTAGTTAGTGGGCGTGTCTGTACGATGGCATAGCCAGAATCTCCATACATATATCAGTAGGGCCCTCCACTTGTTGTCTGAAACACCACAAAAAGCATATTCGTATTTGTATTCGTATAAATCCTCCGCCCCAATCAAATCATAAATACCAGCAGCAAGTTGGTCAACTCTCTTTTGAACTCTATCTATCGATACCAAGCCAAGCTTTACTAATATCTACATAAAAGATACATCATATATCTGAGCTTATGGGAGCGACATTCAGCATTCAGTTATCTAGCATTTGAGCCACAAACAAGGAGATCTAACCCCCCACTTACAATACATACAAAGGTATATCCTGCAGCTTCCAATTAAAAACACACTCCAAGTAATGCTACTTTATATGTGACGTACATTCATGATCGTAAATAAGAGAAGTAACCCACTCCCCCAAGAATAAGCAAAGAATTTCCTACTAAGCTGCAGCGCAACCTCACTTTTTATAAAGCAATTCAAACGGAATATCACACTAACTAACTAACTAACTAAATAAATAACTAACTATAATTGTCGGACATATTCTATGTGTTAATCCAATGTGAGCAACAAATCTTGCTTATGGCCTTATTTAAAGTTTGTTAAATTTGTTTAGTCCCCCCAAAAACAAAACAAAAAAAAAAAGAGAAACAAAATCATTTTGTAGCTTTTCGAATTAGGTTTTAATGATTTGTGTGTAAGTGATTGGATTGAGAGCAAATATAGGTTAGCTAAAATATATATGTATTTATATGTACTTGTATTAGTTAAAGTTCTGTACCAAAAAACTCGAGATGAAAATCAAAACCAATACCAATGTCAGATGATTTTGAATTTCGCATTTAGCTAACATAAATATTTAGATTGATTAATTACCCCTCCCTCCTTTCCGCTAGTTCAAGCTGCTTAACTAAACGTCAGACTATAAGTGCATACCACAAACACTACATTTTTGTGTAAATAATACTAAGCAAACATGTATTTGATAACCCACAACAAACATACTACACAATTTACGACTATATATCACTTGGTCCTGAGAACAGGTTTGCAGATTTCATTGGTTCTCGCAGAAATAAAACAAAGTTGTTTAGTATGTATCTAAGAAGGACTTGACAAAACAATAAATAAAATGCATTCAAACTAATACAAACTTGTCCAGAGTTCATTCGGCATATTTGGGGTTGGTTGGGGAAAACGATCGAGGACATTCTCCCGATCCCAAGCAGGCGTGGCACACTCAGATCGTCCAGGAATTGATCGGGCTATAGGCATTTAGGTAAAATATTTTTGATCCTCCATCGGGGATGTTGTCTTGGCGAATAGCGGAGAAAATAAATATTTTGATCCTTGATATCCTTGGTCCTTGAAAAGGACTCCATTAATTGAGGGACATTGTTCCGATCACAGGAAGGCGTCGCTCGTCTCGATCGACCTACAAATATAGGATAAATTGGAATATGTATGACTGAGGATTTCGGAGTCCTCATCCAAGGATCAAGGATATTATTCTGATCACAGGAAGCCATTGCACGCCATGATCGGCCCACAAACAACAAAGAAAACAAGATTTTGATGACTGGAGTAAATATCCTTGATCCTTGGTCCCTTACAAGGACTCCATAAAATCGAGGATTTTCTTACGATCACGAGGACACATATAACGTTCTGATCGGATGAGAAATGACATAGCTATTGCGTTTTAAGTATTGCTAGAACTAATTACACAAAACCCGCAAAAATTTGAATTTCGCGCCCTTAGTTTCGTAACGGCCAGCTTCTGACATGATGTAAAAAAGATAAACCAGCTGCCTTCTGCTGACTTCTGTTCGCCTGGTACTCGGTTTGAAAATTTTCTGGTTTTCGGCCATTTGAGCCTAACAATTTCAAAAAGTTAGTTCCACCATTGGCCGTCGGTGATCATGGGGGCGCCAGTGTGCAAAACGTCGTTTGCACAGTGGCGCCCCCAATTTTGAACGGCTATTTCTGGAACTACCATACTTTAGTTCCAGCATTGGCCGTAGGTGATCATGGGGGCGCCACTGTGCAAATGAAAATTTTTTATTTGCACAGTGGCGCCCCCATTATTTAACGGCTGTTTCTGGAACTACCATACTTTAGTTCCAGCATTGGCCGTCGCTGATAATGGGGGCGCTACTGTGCAAACGACGTTTTTGCACACTGGCGCCCCCACTACAACGACGCCCAATTCTGAAACTAACTTTTTGAAATTGTTAGGCTCAAATGTCCCAAAACCAGAAAATTTTCAAACCGAGTACCAGGCGAACAGAAGTCAGCAGAAGGTAGCTGGTTTATCTTTTTTACATCATGTCAGAAGCTGGCCGTTACGAAACTAAGGGCGCGAAATTCAAATTTGCGGATTTTGTATAATTAGTTTTAGCAATACTTAAAACGCAATAGCTATGTCATTTCTCATCCGATCAGGACGTTATATGTGTCCTCGTGATCGTAAGAAAATCCTCGATTTTATAGAGTCCTTTTAAATGATCAAGGATCAAGGATATTATATCCAGTCATCAAAATCTTGTTTTCTTTATTATTTGTGGGCCGATCATGGCGTGCAATGGCTTCCTGTGATTGCAAAAATGTCCCTGATTTAATGGTCCTTATCAAGGATATTTTAACCGGTTCAAACAGTTTAATGTTCTCCTCTATTTGAGGACCTATCTGGTGCCAAGGCCTCCCGTGACCCCAAAAATATCCATTGTTGAGAAGAGCAAGACGAGTGTGTTAGTAAAAATGGTAATTTTTATTCAAATATTTATTTGATTTATGTATTATGGTAATACTTATTTAAATGTACATAAATTGTATTTAAATGGTTTTCGGCTTACGACTAATATTGTTTTCGAACGCAATGTTTGTATCTATATCGTATGCATATATTTTCCTTGAATATATACAGCTGTATGTGGTTGTTTGTTGCCTGCGCAGATTCTTACGTATTTTTGCTTCTCGATGCGCTCCTGTCGTACCCCGCCCTGACCCCGTACTTTAAATCCGTTTAATTACACCTACAATTTGTATACGGAAATAGACTATAACACTTAAAGATACCATACCATACCATACCACATACTCGTCTATATATGTATATGTATATAATTATTTATGTACGCATTTAAACCTATACGAATATCTATGTGTATGTTACAGACTACCAAATAAATTAGGTTCATTCGTTTGTTTAACGTAAAAAGCGTTTTCGTAGAGCCTACAGGAAAGCTAGAGTAAAAAAAATATATATATATTTATGTATATGTATATATCCTATGCGATGCCTAGCTAGTGTTGTTGGTAGTGCTGATGATTAGGCTCCTCCCCGTCTTCCCTGCCCACCGTCCACTCAGTATCTCGGTGAGGTGAAAGCAGCACCGCTCTCCGTTTCGGTTGGAAGAGGCGGCGGTGGCGGCATCTGGTAGTAGTAGCCGGGATACGGCTGCGTGGGGGGATACGTTCCTTCTGAATGGTAGCCCGACGGTGTTGCTTCTGGCGCTGCCGGACCCGCGGAGTTGATCATCGGCTTGGCATTGGCATTCGTTGCTCTTATCTATAATCCACCGATAATCACCTCCTGCTGGGCTTCGTCATCCATATCGGGGATCTCCTGCTTATGCACTATCATTCCATCCGCTCCGGGCTGGCGGGGCGCCGTCTGGCCGTACTTCTGGTGGATGCCACGATGGCGTTTCAGCGCAAAGCGATCGGCAAATGCCGCCGAGCAGATTTCGCACTTGTAGGGCTTTTCTCCGGAGTGAACCTTAGCGTGGTTCTTCAGATGCGCCGCCTGGGAGAAGGCCGAGCCGCATATTTCGCACTTGTAAGGCTTCTCGCCGGTATGAATACGCCGATGATTCCAGAGCGTGGCATGGCGTGCGAATCCCTTGTCGCAAACTCCACACACGTATGGGCGCTCGCCGCTGTGCGTCCGCTCGTGATTCTTAAGATGTGGCGATTGGGAGAACTGCATGCCGCAGGTTTGGCATCTACGCGAAGAGGAGAAAAACCATTGGTAAGACAATACGGATATAGAATATAAAATGACTCTTACTTGTATGGCTTTTCCCCCGTATGGATGCGCGCGTGGTTCTTCAGATAGACAGCCTTGGCGAAGGCCAGTCCACAGATGCTGCATTTGTAGTTCTTTTCGCCGCTGTGAAGCTTCTTGTGAGACCACAGACTCGAGTAGCGTGAGAATAGACCACCACAAATATTACAGCTGAAGGGTTTCGAAGGATTCCTGCATGACGAACACCTTGGTTTTGTTAGCGTAGATTTGGGGTTGATCTTTAGCTTACTACTCACTCGGTTTTGACGGTGACGGACGACTTGACCGAGCCACCGGCTCCGGTGCCGTGCGAATGTTGCCCGACCAGCACAACGCCAGAGCCATTGCACTTTTGGCACTTGGTCATCTGCTGGGAGTTGCGCTTTTTCACTGGATGGTGCCCTGTTCCGGTATTTGGCTCACGCTTGGGTGTCGTGCCACCCGTCTGTGAGGCTACAATTTGCTGGAGCTGCGCCTGAGCCTGTGGTGTGGTTGATATGATCTGCACGGGATGCGCCATTTGACCTACATTTCAAAGGAATGAGTTAGGTCTCGTTTCACAAGCACTTTTGCGCCCCCACTCACCATCCTGCGCCACGAAAAGTTGCTGCTGCTGGGCCGCCTGTTCCGCCTGCATGCAGGACTCGCATCGGACCTGCTTTGGACCCTTTCGTTTGGACTGCGGCAGCATGGAAGTTCCGCAAGTGATGCACTTGTTGGCCTTGGAATCGTGCTGCTGTTGCTGCATCACAGACTGCTGTACCGGATCCAGCGTATCGGACGCCACGATTTGTATTTGACCCATCTGCCCGTTGTTGATGATGTTCTGCGCCTGCACCATGCCCTGGGCATTCACCACAGCAATGGAGTCGCCTCCCTGCTGGGAATTGTGCTGCTGCTGTTGCTGCTCACCCTCGGTGTGCATCCGCTTGTGGGCGTTGAGCAGGGCCAGGTGTGGAAACATGTCGGAGCAGACGTCGCACTTAAAGCTGATGTTGGATATGGTATTCTACAAAGGAGAGAGGCGGTTTAAATCCAATCTGGAGAGCTCCTCTGCAAGTTCTACTTACCGCTGCTATCGGCTTGTTCTGGTTGACGATTTGTATGCGTCCCTGGGCATCCACTGTGGCTATGCCCAGAGCAGTGCCCTGATTGAGGGGCATTCCGTTGACCAGAGCATAGTTATACCCGCCCACAGGCTGGGCTATGTAGCAAGTCTTGTTGTCCTCGGAGGTAGCCAGCTGTGCGAGATTTACAGTACCTCCATTGCCCTAAAACGAAAACACACCACACACAGAAGAATTAGAGCGATACCGTTCCAGGAAACTCGATGCACAACTTACATTTGTTGTATAGTAAAATGTTGGCTGCTGCTCCGTTTTTTGACCCTCTATTTTCGGCTGCTTCAGAATTGTGCCGTCTGCTGTTTGATATTGGATTGTGGCCGGTTGCCCGTTGATAGCATTTGTGAAGATTATGTTTTTGGTGATGTCTTCCATCGTGTAGGCAGGTCACTTTAAAAGAAGATCAGATCGAAGCGAATTGTATAATATTGTAATAAACTACACGGCTTATATTTTATTTATTTCCAGCTGCATGTGAAATTGCTGCTTGACGTTTTGCAGCACTGAAACACGCGACGCCAACTACGTTCAAGTGCGCAAGCGAGACGAATATAGTGTACACACAAAAGGCAGGGAAAAACGACTGATTAAAAATGGCGACGATGAGACAGAAAATATGTATGCGACACAAAATTCATCAATTACTACGGCTACCGCCACTATTTCGACCTTTCACTATGCTCTTTTATGTCTTGTACATGCCGTAATCACTTTACAAGAACCCTTAGCACATAATATATTGGCCACCGTTCGTTTTCACAAGTTACCTTTTATGCAACCAGCCACACACCAATTTACAATTTCTCTAATATCAGACGATTTTTGCACAATTCGCTTGATCCGAAAGGGTTTTCCTACACAGCCGGCTTGGATTCTTATTTATAGCACTTCAATTTTGTTTGGAATGAAAGCAAAACGTTTTATTATTGTTTTTTCTTTCTCTAACAAATTCCAGCACTAAACTTTCTGCCCGTTCTTTCGAATGAGTGCAGAAGGGAGATAGATGGAGCGAGGCAATACGTATGACAGCGCATTTGCACGCCCAGGGTGAGAGAGAGAAAGAGAGCGCAATTCCACACAGTCTGGCAGCACCGTCTTAGCCCACTTAACCCCCCTGTATTTAAAAAAGTGCGCAACTAGAGTTAAAACACGGAAAAAAATAATACTGTGTTGCATTTCAGGGACATCGATGAAATAATTTGCATAGTAGCGAGGAAGGGGAAAGATTTCCAGACAGGGTGGCAAGGCCGAGGTTGAAGGGGAAGCGCGCTTTTGAATTCCCTGTGGCACTAACCATAACTATATAGATACAACGAACGTGTCAACCACCCGGTTTATATGGTCCTGGTCCCTCGCCCGGCCTGGAAGTGGACCCCAAGCAGAATATCGTCCCCGTCTTCCAACAAAATTTGAATTAAATCCGATACAAATTTATACATATACTTAAAAATCGACTAGGCCGTCACATATTTATTTATATATTTATTTATCTATTTACTCTTAATTATATTTATTTATTTGTATTTATATGTTATTGTCCTTATTTATAGTTATTTCTTCATATATATATTGTAATACGCCCATACCCATAACTTAGGTCCAAGAGAGGAAGAGTTTAGGATGGGGGTTAGGAGGTCGACCTGAAACCAAGATAGGAGTTATTCGAATATAAAAAAAAATGTGTGTAACGGTTGATTTAAGTTGAAAATATAAGAAAAGATGAAGTGCTAAGTTTTTAAAATGGGGGGGAGGCGAACCAAGACTACGAGAGAATGATGAAGATGCTGCACATGGCAGGGAGACCCGAGATGGTCTGATCCGGATCTCTTTTAGGATGGGTACGTCGGAGGTATAAAACCAAAACCTCAACCTGGTCCACAACCTGATCCTTTGCCGAGTATGATTTATTTTTGATGTGTCGTTATGTTAGTTTCCGTTTTTTTTTTAGCTGTTTCAATTGTTGTCCGAGATGATCGATTTGTTTGGTTTGTTGTGCGACCTGAGGGCTTGGGAAGTATCCAGCCCTGGGATGACTGGCTAGCCGGCCTTGCCCCACCACAAAGAGGTTCGTAACAACTGTTTGTTAAGTGTTCTTGTAGATATTCTTTACTTCTTTAATTTTTTTAGACTTATTAAGCAATTTTCTACAAGTTTGGTTAATCTTAAGGACTCCCTTTAGTTAAATTGTGTATAAAAATGGATTTAAAAAACAAAATAAAACTACACGGTAACTACTCATTTGCTACATAATGTTAATTTTCTGTTAAGCGCAATGTTAAAAAGCCAAATTATATTGAATAAATCATTTAGAAAAACGCTAAAAGAAAGGGTTTCGTTTTTGTTTTTATATAAAACTAGTAAATAATCTGTTATTGCAATATTATTTCGAGAAATGTTTCGGTTTTTATTTACTGACTTTTGAATGTTCAAACCGAGAGCGCGCGCACTGTTGATAAATGTAGAGAGAACGTGAAGCTCAGTGAAAAGAACCTGGGTCGTTTAGCTTTGTGCCCTTTAGACCCCATTTCTTAGATTAATATGCTTGACGTTTGAAAGTTAAGCCATCAGCTATGCTATGGAAGATTTTCACGTCTGCCGGGATTATCCCATTTCACTTTATTATCAGTTCGCAACGAAAGAAACGGCAGTTTAAATACCTCTATACTCTGCTTACGCTGTCAGTCCTTTTTTATATTGCGTTCGAAGAAGTAATAGCAATGCGGTGCTCCATTATAATTATATTATTGGCGATAACCTTTGGGCGATCTCTGTGCGAGCATTGTGAGGCGAGTGAAATATTCCGTTTATTGGCTGCGAAAATTCTAAAAACATTTCGGTGCTCACCAATAGGTGGATGAGTCTCAAGGCGAGTGCGGAGGCTACTGTTACGGAGCTATAAAACCGGTCCTGGAGTACCTAGCCATCCTGCAAAAGCGAGTGGAGTCCTGTGAGGCCAAACAGCCGGCAGATACGCTCTCGAAAATCGTGCACATGGAAGAAAAGTTGAAGACTCTTGGCAGGCAGATGGCGATCCAGGAAGAGTTGGAAAAGAGCACACAGGCGAAAATGGAAAAATTAGAGCTGCAATTCGGCATCCGAGCCGAAGGAAATACCAAATCCTAAGCCTACAAATTTATAACTCTTCAAAAAAGTCAAAAAAGTTTATTTCGACCACTACTGGTATCAAGATCTACCCAATAGTTGCGGTACGACTTTAGCATTCTGCGGAGTGCCTTCATCTCATCCTCGCTTTGCAGACTCACCAAATGGACTCCCATCTCACGGCATTTATTCAAGGCTCCCTGCCAGCTCGTTTTATTTTCGTTTTCTATGTAATAGTATTTGGAACGGACTTTTTCGAAGAATTGTACATTTTATTTCGACAACTACTGGTATCAAGGGAGCCTTCTTTCACCTGGCAGGAAAACCAACCCAATACTCAGTGAACTCTGAACATTCCGTCTCGATACATACCTTTAACGCCGAAGGTGCAATGAACGACAGAAATTGCGATCAGACACATAACTTTATCTGCGAAGCGTCTTAGAATTAAGCCACATGACAATTTTGACAACATTGTAAGTTGTGTGGAACGTACAACTCAATAAAAAAAAATAACATTTACTGTGGGTAAAAAATGTATCTTTTAGGTGATCTGAAATACGGAATTACGGAAACCCCCAACTTAGTGGAGCAAGCCCCTAGAAATTCTTCTGATTGTAAAAATCAGTTAAATGTTTGTTGCTCTCCAATGGAGAAACTATCAGATGATCTACTGATAGGACTTTGAACTTGGCTATAGTTTTACCTGGCTAAACAATTTTATTTTCTTGCTCCACGTGTGAACGTCAATCAAAAAATGATTGCAAATTTTAATAAAAACACACACAACGAGCGTGGGAAGGTGTTTGCGAAAAGTCTGTGCATGAGTAAAGCAAAATGAGCTCATAAATCGAAGATTGTTATGGTTTCTGCTGCTGGCGTTATACTACCTGGCAGGCCTCGGGTATATTTTAAAGACGAAGAGGTACTAAATTAATTAAAGCTTTTCAAAACTATACCAAATTGAATGGAAAAACAATGATCATTTCGGGAACTATTCGAATTTTTCAACTGAGGAAAATGCACTAAAATTTGACTTCGAATGAAAGCAAAACATTTTATTATTGATTTGAATTCATATTTTATTCACGTCTCTTCCGTATTTCCTAATTTGTAAAAGTGCTGTGGTGTCCATAATTTCTTATATGATTTATATTCTCTTGATTATATCATAGCCAAACCCCAAACTCAAGCGAAGAATCTTCTTCAAAAAGTTCTTGAAAAAAGCAGAATTCCGTCTCGACAATCTTTGCCAGAATTCCCTCAGATTCCGCCCAATTGTCACGACGTGCAACCAAATGCTACCGACAGTTTCGTGACATGCGTTGAACGTTTTAAAGCAGATACGAAAAAAATTCAAAATTCATTTGCAAAATTAACCTTGAAATTGCTTGCAAAATGTCTGCTATTACAAGCCCCATTTTGGAGCGACGCGACGCGACGGTGCTTAAAACATGTTAGGCCAGTGCTTGGGGGCTTTCCGAGAGAGTGGGATGGATGCGATACTCGTACGATAGGGGGGAAGAAAGCTGAGGAGAAACGGTAATAGTTGCACAGCCGAATAGGAAACCGGTTGTTTGGTTGAACTTGACCCGCAAACGTTGTGTGTCGTCCGCCCTCTGATTAGATATTAACCCACTAGATATGTCCCATTACCCCAGAATCAGGCTCTGAAGTAAACAAAAATCGTATTACGATGTTGTGGGTATGAGCCGCTATCTTGTAAACAGAATTCCTCAGAAAGAACACAACACTCATACGCCGCAGAGAATGCGAACGCAGAGAACAACAACAGCTGATTCTTCTGCTGCTTCCGTCATGCAAAGCTTTGCCGATCCGATCCGATCGATCCGAACCGAGCGACAAGCAGCTTTTTGCGAGCTTTCTCGTCGTCTGAGTGCCGACGATCTTTAAGCTAGATTTATTCGTAGTTTGAAAATTTACGCACAGACATCGGACAGGCAGCGGAGCGGCACGAGCCGGTATATAAATAAATAAATTCAATTAAAGAAAACAGCAGAAACCGAAAGAAAAACAAAAACAAAAACAACAAAACAAACATTTCATATTTTCACGTCGTATATTGCCGGGAAAACTTTGTGTGGTGTGACTTGCGTTGACTGTGTGCCGGTAAGACAAAGATTTCATTCAACATTTCTCATTCGCTCAACGATCTTGCGTGGAAGTGGATCTTCAGACCGGTCGCAGCAGATGCGACCTTGCCTAACAACAAAATAAAATAAATAATAAAAAAAGACAAGCAAAAGGTTAATTTTTTGGAATTGAGTTTGCAACTGGAAATTGATTGAATCGGATTTTAAAGCTTTTCTTTCAACAATTTGCATATACCCGTAAATTCATTACAAATAAGTCATCCAGAGGGGAGCCTACATAATCAGATCGTGGGAGAGATTGCCTGGGGCGACAATGACCTACTGAAATGTTTCTAGAGTTATCTATGGATCTTCATATTTGTGGCTGAACTTTTCTTAGGAAATGACTAATAACAGTCACAAAACAAAGTAGAATTGCTAATTAAATACACCTGCACTCTAGAGCTACTGTTTATATTTTGAGATCATCTTTGAGCTCATCTTTGACATCATTTCTAAATGTCATCTTTCATTGTTCACCCCTCCCAGTCATTGACATGATCATCTCCCCCATTAAACTTAGGACCCCCCACGAAAAAAAAAAAACCAAAACTGATTATGGAGTGGAAAGTACTGAGGCGTAAAGGGTTATAATTAGACAAAGGCAAAGTCTTTAATGGGTGGTCCCGAATCGCTGTTGGCTGGCAGATAAGGCAATCATTGAGGCGTTGTTCGGTTAATAATCTTTATAGAGATTAGCAAACTTTCGATTGGATCAAGAGATACATATGTATGTATTTGTGTACGATTATTTATGACTTCCGGGAATCCTTCCATCCTGATCTCCATGCAATACAATACAATAGCATATGTGCACATTAAATTGACAGCAATTCGATTTCATTCACTTGCAGTTGAACAACCTTCTCCACACCACAGTCACAACCACACCAGACCAGACCAGTCGCCGGACAGTCGTCGTCGTCTGTCCAAAAGTTCACATTGACGTCACTTTCCCTGATCGCAGAGAGTCGGCAGAAATTTCTAATCAGCTTGGGGCCTTCGTACCGAGTATTCCTCTATGAGAGTGAATTTCCTGAAGAGAGTTTGTATGCATGTACTTTGTGCCCTTTAAGGTGACACACTGCTGAAGAATAACGACACGCGCCGGATGCCCTCAGTGTCAATCGATTCGGAAAGCCTTGTTCTATTGCCTATCGTTCGTGGAAATCGGCCAAGAGCCATAGCAGATGGTCGCAAATATTACGCATAATTAATTGAAAATAGCAATTGCAAAATACATACTATAAACCCATGAAGTGCAACGCGCTGCTGATTAAGTGTCAGAGCGTACTTTAAGTGTACTACGCGAGTGTAAGTAATCATCGCAGCATCGATGGACCCCAATGGAACGACCAACTTATCAGCGCGCGTGAAAAACGATTTAAAACCATTGTGAAAACAAAAGTGTAAGTGAAATCAAAGCAGGCGCGTGTGCACAACTAACGACACAACAATTGCAAAAATAATTATAATACAACAAAAAATAGGAAAAAAAACTATAAACAAAAAAAATGTACAAGCAAGCCGAACAAAATTTATAACGAAAGAAACCCATATTCGTAGTTTTAGTTTTTAGTATCAGCTCGTAACACCAACGGAGCAGGCCGTGAAGGGGCCACGTCTCTGGTGGCTGTTTGGCAGGTGACTGAAATACAGAGAGCCATAGAGCCATAGAGCCATAGACTCGTAGAGCCGTAAATCCGAGAGGCAGGCAGGCAGGCAGCCCACTGGCCAGCCAGCCAGCCATCAGGCCAGCAGAGAGGAGGTAACAAAAACCGACTGCACGCAGGCCAAACTGTGTCAGTGCTTGGATGACTTCGACGGCGCTTGTTCCTGTTCCCGAGCTAACCGTGTTAACGGAGTTAACGCTCCCTGCAAGAAACTACCAAAAAGTTATTACAAAATATTGCGAGCACACATACAAAATGTTGTACCAACGGCTAATGCAATGGTCTGCCACCAATAGTTGTTGCAGCAGCGGCGGCGGCGGCGTCAACTGCAAATCGGTTGTGCCCCGATTGCTGCTGCTGCTGATGTTGCTGCTGCTGCTGAGCGGACATATCGAGTCGGTGGATGGCCACAAAGTGACGGTAAGCGAATGTGCGGTGTGTGCAACCAAAACTGGTCAAGCTGGAAGATTGGCAAAGATCGACCAGATAGCCAGATATTGGGTAACGCTAATTAGACAATTTGGCCAGCATTGCGAATACCTGATCAAGAGGGGAGTTCCAATTTGGGGGTAATAAATCATAGAATGGAGCATGCAACATTATGCGCTCCGAAGGTCATGCTCTAGAATCTAGACAATCGGAAATTCATAATATCTAAACTTTCCCCCCGATTAGATTGGGCCACTTACTCACAGAGTCTGCTTGAAAAAGAAACACAAGACCACTTAAAAAACGATTCATCGATTATATGGCCGTCTATAATTGCACAAATTTGTGTATTTTATTTGCTGCAGTTCAAAGATTACCAAAACAAAGAAATAGTCAGAGAGATTAAAGTGCATTTGCTTAGTATCAAAACGAATAGAAAAAGGGTTCTGGTTTTTACAGATCAGCAGACGATCTAGTCTAGGGCAGATTCGAATGATTAAAGCAGACAACTCAAACATAGTGCAGTGCAATATGAGTGAATATGAATATACATATGAATATGAATCACTGAAAAATTGAGAGATAGTTGAGCACTTGGGTAAGTTTCCACACCTGCTAACTTTTGCACACCTGATCGCTGTTCGATATGATCGTTTTATCAGAGTATCGGCATGACATATGAAGCCTATGTATGCTTCTTGATAAGTCTTTCGCACTTAGTGATAAATATATTCTGTAGTTTCTGTTAGAACATGCGCCAGGCAGGCCCCAGGCTTTCCCCCTTCCTATATGTGTTGTCGTGCCCGTAAAGTGCTTCCGTTCTCGCGCATGATTAGCGAAAAAAATCAACAGCGTACGGGTCATATATATTCCTTTTTGTGTGTAGGGGGAACGCAGTGAACATAATAATGTACATACATATGTGTTTGTGGTGGGAGGGGACACGTAAGTCAGATAGCAGCAGCGATCACCCGATCTGCTTCTGATCCCCCGATACGAGCGGCAGCTACGAGTGAGTATCAGCTGCTCTGCTCCGCTCCGCTCTGCTCCTCCGATAAGATGTTTAAGTACGAAACTATGTATAGCCATTGCTAGACCACAAATCAACTCTTGCGCTAATCGAAGAAACAAAAAGAAAGCTTGCCAAAATGTCTGTAGATTATATATATAATATATACGTCCATATAAATGTTTGTATGTAGTACTGATGATCAGCATAATGCCTAATGAATGGCCCACGACATGGGCTGATTCCTTGCTTTTTGCTCGACGTTTCTATTATTCCCATGCTTATCGTTCGTCGGTCTGCTATGACGCGCTCTTTGTGCTTGGACTTTGGTCTCTATAGGCGGATCGGCTGGTTGGGTTGGGTTGGGTTGGGCGAGAGTGTTGAAAGCACTTTACCTCGCAGCTTTTTTTTTTGACATTATCTAAAACGAAGCAGCTGTCTAACGCTTTTTTTTGTGCAAAAAGCTACACATACAGATATACTTGTGCAGCTGATAGATAGCCGTAGATACAATGATAGTTGGCTAGATTGATCGTTAAATGAAATGTAGAATAATGCTTCAAGGAAACTTGGGAGCTATCTAAAAGATACTTTGGGTATATACAAGAAATCTTGCACCAAGGAGTTTATTTCGGGAGTATTTAAAGGCAATTAAAGATTCTTTAACAGCGTTTGTTCTTTTTTTTTGCAGGCCACTCTTATCACAAACCACAACTATCCGGTGGAGGAACACACAGTGCACACGCCCGATGACTACATTCTCACCATCTATCGCATTCCCACATCCCCGAAGCTGCAGCTACAGCTGTCGAATGAGACGATCCAGAAGCCAGTGGTATTCCTGCAGCATGGCATACTCTGTGCCTCCGATGACTGGATCATCAATGGGCCGGAAACATCGCTGGCCTACATGTTCGCCGATGCGGGATACGATGTGTGGCTGGGCAATGCACGGGGCAATACATACTCCCGCCAGCACAAGCACATCCATCCGGATAACTCGGACTTTTGGAAGTTCAGTTGGCATGAGATTGGGGTGTACGATCTGGCTGCCATGCTGGACTATGCCCTGTCGGCGAGTAGTGCCAGTTCGCTGCACTTTGTCGCCCACTCGCAGGGCACGACGACGTTCTTTGTGCTCATGTCCTCGCTGCCGTGGTACAACGAGAAGGTGCGATCGGTGCATCTACTCGCTCCGATTGCCTACATGCGCAATCACTCGTTCATCCTGTCCAAGCTGGGAGGCATCTTCCTGGGCTCCCCCTCATTCCTGAGTTGGGTGCTAGGCAGCATGGAGCTGCTGCCCATCACCAGCATGCAGAGACTGATGTGCGAGCATGTCTGCTCGGAGGGATCCATGTTCAAGTTCCTGTGCTCGGGCCTGCTCGACTTTATCGGTGGCTGGGGCACGCGACATCTCAATCAGGTGAGGATCCCAAATCAATCTCTACCCAATATCCTTATTAAATCTCTCCATTTTCCTTTAGACCCTTTTAACGGACGTTTGTGCCACCCATCCGGCGGGCGCCTCCACCAGTCAGATCATCCATTACCTGCAGCTGTATAACTCCGGGGACTTTCGGCAGTACGATCATGGCCGGGAGCAGAACGAGATCATCTACCAGCAGGCCACGCCGCCCGCCTACAATGTGAAAAACATAAACAGCTGCGTCCACATGTATTACAGCGATAACGACTACATGTCTGCCGTCGAGGATGTCGAGTATCTGGCCTCCCTGCTGCCCTGCGCCGAGCTCTACCGCATTCCCTACTCGGACTGGAATCACTATGACTTTCTCTGGTCCATCAATGTGAAGGAAGTGATCAACAATAGGATAATCGACAAAATGGAACGATACGACATAGAACACGCCACAGGAATGAGTATCTAGCGATGAGCGGATGAAAGCCACCCCAGCCTCTATAGCGGGGTAACAGAACCATGTTAGCCAATTCTAAGCACTGTACATAATGTATATACTCGTAATTTTACTAATTCTATGATAATTCGATGATAGCTAGCAATGATAATGCGATAATGAGCCTGTGCGTGATATTTTAGTTTTTAATTAGCCCGTAAGTGTGCTTAAGGTTTGTGAATCAGCTTTTACGAATTTGTTTTATATACATACATACATACATACATTTTCCATGCATTGCAAAATCTACTAGAGTTCCATTTTTGAATTTGACGCCATTTCACATGCGGCTAGGCAGCCATGGCATGGATAACGTGAACCACTAAGCCAGGGAACCGGTTCAGAGTATACTTTCAACAATTGTTTTTAGTATTAAGTTATTGTTACCGTTTTTGGGCTTGAACGTTCATTCTGTCACTGCTTTCCATCTACGAGTATTTGTTTTCTCCGTTTTGTCTAGGGCCGAGTCTCCTCTTTCTCCGAATCCAGCGGGGTTCCATTGAAGCTAGTTTAGGGGAAAATAAGAAACAGTATTGTGATTAAAATTTATCCGCTTAATAAATCAAAATGTACTAAAGACAGTTAAGTTTTGTTAGGAGAGTTTTTGGTGTACATTTCGTATGAATATTATTTGGAACCATATGAATATACAATGATATTATAAGCCCATCATATAAGCTTTTTGAATATACAATGTAAATAGATAAAGAAAATAATATAATTATAATATTAAAAAAATATATATATATTTTTAAAGGTTTTTAAAATAATTTAAAGCATATTTACAGGAGGTTTTTTTTAAAAATCACAACAGAAATCTAGGGATGCATACTTTTGGTCGTGTCAAAAGCACGTTTATAGTTTATCAAATGAAACCGTTTTCAAAGGCAGTGAGCAATGAAAGCGATGAATAGAGAAGGTGTTTATCTTGTATTTATAATACTTTGTGCTTAAAAGGCGCTACAAGAACTTACTTATTCGTACTAGCATTGGTACTAGAAGTTTTTATCATTGAATGGATATGATGAACGCATGATTGAATGGTAAGTCAGCAGGTAAGGTAATGAGGTTAGGCAAGCCATAAAGCCATTCAAGTTTATTCGGAACTATGTACATACATATGTACAAATAGAATAAATATAATTAATGTATGATTTACTTAATTTCTCCTATTTTCTCTATGATTTTTCGCCCCTAACTTACTTCCTGCACAAATTACGAATAGTTTTATATGGTAGGAAATAAAACACCCCTTAATGCTGTCAGGGCATCCACAATATTAATAGATTATCGCCCCATTTTCTGGCCCCTACAAAAAGAAACCTATGCAGGATATGAACACATTTCTGGGAACTAAAAATCAAAACTGTTTTCGCCTTTTGCCTGTGCTCCAGCTTTAAGTAGCAGCAGCTCCGTGGCGGTGCCGTCATAAATTACACTTTCAAATTATTGGTCATGTTGCACATTTGTGGAAAAGCCACGAAGTGTGCGAGGTTGGCTGCCACATTTGGGTCAGCTGCCGCAACAGCTGTGGATGGATGTCGTTGCCACCGCCGACAGAGCCAGAGCCGCCTCCACAGAGTGCCACAGACACCGCAGCAGCAGCAGCAGCAGCACCGCAGCAGCCTTCAAACTCTAATGCGGATTTACATTTTTATTTTATTTAATTTTCATTTTATTCATTTGCCCAAAATTAATTGCTGGCTGGCTTTAATACAATGGACGCTGTAGCTGTAGCTGTGGCTGTGGCTGTGGCTTTTGGAGCGCGAACTTCGTGGCAGAGCTGCGGATTGCAAAACCCAAAAGAAAGAAAAGACCACGGATTGGCTTTGGATGGATGGCTTGGAAGACTCTACCACGAAGATGGATAGTTGTGGTAATTAAAGCAGCAACAATAATGTCTTGATTGCAAATTCATTTTTTGGTTCAACGTTCTGGGCAGGCAGGCAGGCAGGCGGCAAACATTTTCCATGCTGCACGCTCCGTTGCACATCATTGCATTAACTTGTACGCCTATATGTACCTCGTAGAGTTTTGAAGTTTTCAGCTCAAAGGAAAAACTACATAGATATTTCAACATTTGCGTGGCCTGGCGATTTGTTAATATATATGTTTATGAACAATGTACATCGGTAGGTACCTTTTGTCCGCACGACGACTGTCTTTCGGTCTTGCTGTCTGTGTGTAAAACACGATCACTGCTAGACTGCCACGAGTAGCTGCTATTATAATTAAGTTCATGGCAAGCACTGCTCAACAAACAGAAGCTCCCCTCCCCTCCCCCCCTCCCGAAAACACTTTCAAAAAGCCCATAAAAATAGCAACGCAACTGCTTGGAAATACTTATACGAGTGCGAGTGCGAGTACGAGTACGAGTGTATGGATTGTCCATCCAAAGTAAAGCAGCTCAGCAAGTGCGTGGAGAAATTTCCTATGCCGTGTACATTTTGGTTGTAACAGCCTAACGGTTAGATTAACGCGGGAACACCGAAAGTGCAGAGATATTGGATCATCGACTGTCCATATACCCTAAGGCTGTCGGGTGGTTCAACTGCTGGAGAATTGGAAACGCTTCAATGGCCATAAATTACACCCCAACCGATGTGCTCTAGAAATCTTTTGAGTAGAGATTTGGGAACGCAGAAAGAAACGTCAATAAATTATACTAATCTGTACAGCAAATTTCGCTGTAAAGGAAATTTCGGGTTTGCAGAAAGAAAGGTACATACTCGGGAGAAACTCTTTCGAATGTTGTGCAAAAAAAGTTCCTATTACTTGAAAGAATTCAACAAGAAATTTTCTGTAACAATTTTTGGATTGATAAAAAAAGTCATTGCTGAAATATTTAGAAAAAATGTTCTAACCTAAGGAACCTCTAAGCTCAAATTTTAATGTGGAACGGCATAGCCTTATAACATTTTAAAATATTTAATAGGAAAACTCCAGTATATAATGCCATTAAAATGCAAATATTTTAGTGGTTTTACAGACAGTTTCTGCAAGTTAAGTTTACGAATAATATTTTTAAAAATTAAATAGATAAATGGTAATGAATTTAAATAAATTTAGAGAGTTTTCAGGAATTGGAGTACAAATTCAGGTAAAGATAAAAAAATGGAAATAATTTTGCCTGATATTATACATGTATGCATAGTACGACATATGCAAAAATTCTTTATCTAAAATTGATTTTTTATTATTTAGAATGTATGACAAAGGATGCTACATTTTCTCAGCTTAAGTATGCTTTCTCCTCCCTCAAACTCTAGTCCAAACTAATGACCGAGTACCCCCAATGCCAATGCCAATGCCAAATGCCATTCCAATTTTACGAGTAGTAGTAATGGTAGTAGTATCCCCTACATCTATTCACTTACGCTTGGAACCATGCTTTACTTTATTTCTCGTCGGCATCTCTTTGGGGCTTTCGGCATTCGTCTGCTGGTTTCTTGCATGCAAATGAGTCGCGTTTTATCGCAGGGGCCAAGAACTGGGGGGGAAGGTAACAGCGGACAGCAGATAGCAGACAGCAGACAGCAGACGATAGATAGACGAGGGAAACATACAGAAAGAAAAAAATACATACAATAAATAAAAGCAAGTGGCATTGGGTTTTCACTTTCGCATCCCCCCGCTGGCTGCCGCTCGCTCGCTCGCATTGCATTCGCTTTTCATATTTACAGTTTACAGTTAATTTATGCCGGCAAACGAATTTTCACTCTCGCTATTTTTCCGCATTTTAGACTGGGAAAGTGGCTGCGCATCCGCCAAAAAATACAACAAGCCCAAGCCAAAAAAAAAAAAAACAGTAAAAAAAACAGTAAAAAAAGACAGGCAGAAGAAGGAAAAAGAAAATATCGGAATAAAAAATGCCATGTACTGGTAGTCGTATACTATAAAAATAGCCAAAGCCAATGCCAAAGTCTCAGCAAACGCCGGCGACGCAGTCTAGAGTGGGCCCAAAATTTGTGGCCAAGTCCGAGGAGAGTCAGTCGGTGGCTGGGTAAGAGATTAGAAAGTGGTTGCCTGGCTGCCAGGTTTCCATCGAAGCCGCCAACGACACCAACACCAACAGCAACTCCAACTCCAACTCCAGAGCGTGGCCAGACATGGCAGATTCTTTTGTAAAAAACTGTGCCGCAGTCGGCATTCGATGAGGGGCACCCCAGACACACACACACAAACACACAAACACACAAACACTCTGTACGAGGTACGACTCCAAGTAATTGGCATTTTTGCATGCAGTTGCACCAGGAACCGGCTGTGGCTGTGGCAGTGGCAGTGGCTACCAGTGGATCGATCAGAGTGCAGCCAGTGGAGGGAGGCCCAATGAAAGAGAAAATTGGCCCCAAATCAAGTTCACTATCATTGAACGTCTGCGCCGATGGCGGTTTCTGTAAACTAATATTTTAAAATTGTTGATTATGATGACTTTTCATTTCGCTGAGATCTGGATTGCAGCGCATCAGAGATCCACAGCAGCCACATCAGCATCAGCAGCAGCAGCAGTATCCCCCATCATCTGTGGCAGCATCTGCTGCTGTAGCAGCAGCAATTGCAGGCGGACAAAGTGTTTTTTTAATTTGACGTTTGGCTGCCCGCCGCTGGCGGAGGAGGCACAAAGGCGCATTGAGAGCCACGGCCATGGTCTGCTGCACTTCAATCCACAGGAGAAGTTCCACAGATCAAATGGGAAATGTGGAAAGATTTTTTGATTTAGTATACAGCCAGCCACCACCTACTATCACTCCCTACAGTCTCTGCCTACAGTCGAACTTTTCTTAGAGAAATTTCCTAGAGCTTACGATATATTTCCATCTATTGCGGCCTATAAAATTCTTCTACGGAAGACGACTGCTTTTGGATTTATAGAGGGTCTCCCTGTTGCTTTTCCAACTGAAAGAAGCCTCCCTGTACCTGCAATATGCAATCACAGCAATGGTCATTCGTGGAGCGCTTCCCCTATTCCCCAGCAGGGCATCTCTTCCCCACTCCCCCACACCCAACTGTTATCCAACCGAAATGGAAATGGCAAGCCATAATTCACGGCACATTGAATCTTTGGCCGGCCATCCAGCAGTCATATATCCATCATCCAACCATCATATTGCAACATACATACGAGTATATGAGGCAAGGCAATATGCGTGGTGGCCTGGCCTGGCCACGCCCACTTATCCAAGTCCGACTCTGACTTCGAAGTATCTTCAAAAGTCAGGAAGCTAGGCGTTTGTTTGCCTTGGGGCTTGGCCCCCTACCTGGCCGCTTCCGAGTGACTTTGGGAAACACTTCTTAATGCGAGTTTTACGAGGTTGTACGAGTATGTGCATTGTGTGGGGGGAGTGTGGGGAAGGAAATTAACGAAGCGTCGAAAACAAATTTGTATATCTCCACAGATACAATATGGGTAGGGGTACGGCTACGGGCTCTGAGGTAGTGCTTATGTGACCCAATTGTGCATGCAAGGGGCACACAAATTAACCGAAAATACAAGATAAGAAAGCGAAACGGTTAGAATTTGTTTTTTTAGTTAACGAAGCTGAAAACTGCTGAGAAAGAGAGGCTCCAAAGTGTGACAGAGCTTCAAAGCGGACCAGAGGATTAACTAGAACTTCCAGAAGAAATTTGAGCAGAGACAAATATTCTTAAAGTCTTCAATGATCCAAAACCCAAGCGGAAATATTACTGTTCTTCTATTACCTACTTCATATATTTTATACAGCAACACAGATAATTTGGCTCGGATTCTAGGTGTATTTTCTCTAAGGATTTCAAAGACATTCAAGTTTCAGGGCACCAAAAAAAAACTAAAACTAACTAAAACTTTTCAGAAAAAATACAAAATAAATCTATTTTTGTCTATAAAAAATAATTGATCAAAGACTTTGAAAAAATTATCCAAAAATTTCATTTTTTAATCTAAGAATTTAAAAAATGTCATAAAGTCACAATATTCCATGAAACTTCTGGGGAAGTATGTGAACTTTTTAGAGATTGCAAACTGTCAGATATGTTGAATACAATTTTAATAGCATCGCGTGTTGTGTGAAGAAACACTTTCAATTGTTTAAATTTCAGCTTTAAATAATTAAAGTAATTTATAAGCTCCATTATCACACAGAGAACACCCCAAACAATAAAGCTAAATTGTTAGTAAAATATATTATACACATTCTCTTTGGGGAAGGGAAGTACAATCGCAGCCTCATTAAATCATGAGTATCTGCTTAAAGTGTGTGTTGTTCCCAAGAGTAGAAGAGAAGATGGCATGGCACCCATGTTGAACATGTGCTGAATCACACGATCCGTTCAAATGGCGATCTGGTAACCTTTTGGATGCCAGCCGACAATCATCCGATGCCATCAACAAACTGTTATTATTATAGCCCACTTCTGTGGCAGTACTTCTGGCCGTACAAAAAGGGCAGGCAGCATAAATTTCCCTTGGAAAGCCAAAAAAAATAGAAACTATATAATTAGTAATGGCTGTTGGTACGCCCCAAGGCGTTACCATACGAATATTTCTAAGGCCCCACAGTCCCAGTCCCATCCGCAGCTGCAATGGCAACAAACAAACAAACAAATAATGTTCGTATAATGCCCCAAAAAGAGGCCCCAAACGAAACCGAAACTCTCCATCTCACGATATGAAGATGAAGATGACAATGATGTATGGGGGAATTCTTGAAACCGAAACTGAAACCCGAAAGAAATGGAAATGGAATTGGAATGAAGAACGGGGAATCCGAAACTGAGAGGCAATTGACTTTCGCATCGGCTGACACTTGAAGGAGGAACACAGAGCTTGTGCATGCGGCGAGCTCAGGGTAATGGTAATGATGTATCTGGAATGGAACCCATCAGGAACGAGTACGAGTACGAGAGTACTCTTACCCATGTCGATGTCTTGATGGCCTGCAAATGCCGGTAAACTGGCTAGAACCACTTTCTACAGAGTGACCGACCGCAGACCACAGACCAAAGTAAAAGTTAATTTCTTGTTACCCCCAAAGCGGACGACGGGCACCGCGCGGCACTGGACTGGAGGAAGACGTTTCAATTTCTGTCTCAGTTTTTTCTTTGCTTTTTTTAACTTTTTTTTTTGCCTTTTGTTGCTTTTTGTTTTTGTTTAATTACATTGTGAACAAATCATGGATCGGAACCGGAATCAAGGGATATTAAGTAGGACTAAAGTGTCTTACGACTAAAGGATACTTCTCTATCGAAAGGGAGCCTCTTAACAGACAGAAAATTAGACATTAAGGCTTCAAGGTGCAATTAAGGAAATCCCAATAACGGCAACGACTAAGAAATAACCACTGAAGCAACAAATGTAGTTTTATTAATTATTTTATTTTATTAATTATTATTATTATTATTTTATAATATTTTATTTTTAACTATCTAATTTTTAAATTAGATTTATTTTTAAAAATTATTTCTAGTTTTTATATTTGATTTTAAATTAAAGCATACTTGATTATGTTTTCATTTTATAAAAGCTTCATAAAGAATCTGACACTGTTACATACATTTTCTTCGATCGAATACTTTCCTTTAATTCTTCAATTCTAAGGTAGCAAAACTTTCGGCTACCGTTTGACCCTGGGGGGGAATTTGTATTTCTTGTTAACACTGCAGAGCCTTCTCTTCTGCTGCTGGTCTTCTGCTTTTGCTGCCCTTCTGTCTGTCTTTCTATCGCAGTTTCCCGTGGCAAAGGAAATGGGAAATTATTACGAAAATTATGTTTTGCTTGAGAAATAGGAATTGGAATTGGAGCGCACGAAACGAATACAAAAAAACCAAAAACAACAACAACAAATTCAAACAAAAGACTTGAGAAACAAGCGACAACAACTGCTGACAATGGGAGCATCAGCCAGTGGCAGCGCTGTAGCTGGAGCCCCGCATCTCTTGAATGCAAATTAATTATAGCAACATCTTGTATAGACACCAGTGGTGGAGCGTGGCATTGATTGTGTGTGTTTTTGGCCAAAAGCTCACATCAATTATGGCCAAAAGACAGGCACAGAGGAACACACAGAGTGATGAAATTAATGTGGATTGATTGATGGCCAATAAAAAACTCCAACACCAAGAATTAAATGTATTTTCAGACTTAGCCGAAATGCATTTCAAACATAAATTTAAGATAAAGATTTGCATAGCCAAGAGACGATTTAAATTCGAGGATAAAATACGAATTAAAAACACCAAAGAGTGCACTTATTTATTCCAAAACTAAAGTGGAAATAAATATTCCCACTGACAATGCAAAGACCTTCCCTTCAGTTCGTAGACTTTTCCCACTAGAATTAGTTTTGGGTTTTGGTGCCAGCCCTCGATCAGAGACCCCCAAAGAGCCTGAGGTAATTTCATCCCAGTTTTGGTGCGAAGATTCGAACGGTTAAGAGGCGAGCGGAACGCTTGAGGCGACGCCAGCGACGCATACAACGAAGGTAACAACGCCTCGAACCTCTAGCGAGTGGCAACCACGGAAAAAGCAGCTCCAGTAGCAGCATAGAAGCTAAAAAATATTGAAATAAAAATAGAATTTACCTTTAATCCTTTTGGTAGGCCCACCTGCCGCCAGAGAACCCACACCCAGGGCTATAAAGGCGCCTTGTAGCATCCTTAGATTGAGGGCACTGATAATTTCGCTATCCTGATTGAGGTCCTGGGGCTGGGCCTCGCTGCCCTTTGCATTGGAGTTGGCCTTGACGCTCTCGGCGGCTGCCAGTTCCTTGGATTGTTGGGCCTGATCTTTGGTCATCTGGCGCGACTGAGCGGTGTACTCTGCGGTGGTCATTTTGTCCAGGATTCCACCCTCAAACAGGTGGATGAGTCTGCAAGGAAAAGTGGACATGATTCACAAATTACATCCACATAAAATGCCATTCCCTACACATCATTCAAGCTGTCCAGAAAGGGACAACCAATCTGCACAGCCACCGCAGAGTAGCGGGTGTACAGTTTCTGACTCAATTGAAAATTCTTGGCGCCATATTGCTGTATGTTGAAGTAGAGCGTTTCCCTGCCCCCAAGCACTGCCTTGTTCTCGCCGCCATCGGCAATGAGCTTTATGCCCGCCTCCACAGAGTCAATGAGGAAACCCTGATGGCCATCGGGCTGCTGCTGTCGCATCAGGGCATACAACTGCCGAAAGAGCTCGGTGCCATTCTCCAGCATCTCCAGGGAGCTGCTCTCCTTCTCCACATACAAACGATAGCCGTCGCGTATCATGGCCGATTGCAGGCGCTGCAGCGTGTTGATGGGCGCCTCATGGGCGGGCCGGGCAAACTGTGAGGTCAATTGGGCCGAATACACATCGGCCAGGACATAGGTGGCGGCTATCCAGTAGACGATGGTCAAGAACTTGGCCCGATAGCCATGGTACAGCTCCTGACAGGCTGCAAACAGAATGGCGCCATCACTTCCAGTAGATCCAGATGCGATCGATCCACTTACACTGCTTCAGGAACAATCGAAGCGTGAACCAAATGCACTTCTCGAACAGTTGCTCGGGCATCCTGGGTGCAGATGGTACCCTGCGCCGCTTGACCTTCAGCACACAGGGTGTAATCTCCTTGATGTACGCCATGTAGATGCACAGCTCACCCAGCTGCTCCACATCCAGGTTGACGTGTCGCCGTCGCCAAATGTAGGGCATGGCTATGATCCCATAGAAAATGGGACCCGAAAAAACAATCGTGAGTATCAGATACGGCCAAATGTCCTGCTTGAAGGGTCGCATGATGGCCAACGCTTCGTTGAGGCGACGCGGGGCATGTGTGGCAAACGCGCCCGAGTCAGCGAGGGTAAAGAATGAGAACTCTATGGCCTTGTGACGCTCCCAACTCAAGCCCACGTCGCCCAGGAAGAAATCTGCCATCTGCCAAATGGTAAAGAGTATTATTTGGGTTTAAGTTTGTCTGCCGTCTTGGATCTGATACCCACTCTGCTCTGCAACAGTCCTATGCCTCCTGTAAAGCTCTCATTCGACTCTTTGGCATCATCGGACTTGAGCGATCCTTGGGTGCGTCCTGGCGCTTCAATATACTCGAATCGAAAGTTCATGCGCTCTGCCAGCAGCATAAGCAGACGATGATCACGTCCTCCCGTCACTTTGACTTCATTGCACTCCAGATTGTCGCCCGTTTCGCCGGATATCTCTCCCGATGCCTCGCTCGAGCCCTCTCCCTCGCTGGAGTCGCTGCTGTTCTGGCCATAGCTGACCCAAAACCAAGGAGGGGACTAAAAAGGAGAAGCTATATCTATAAGGGCGTCCTCAGTCAATCTCTGATCTTCCATACATGAAAAACAGGCACACGAAAGATTCTCCCCTCGAAGTTGGCATAAACCGATCCTGCGGGCGGCAGCAAGGGGGTTCTCTGTAGTCCCAGATTATCCCCATCGTACCAATTCACGAGTCTCAGTTCCCCATCGCTTGTGGGCCTCGCCTGATTGTAGTAGATGCGAAAGGCCTTTTGGCGTGGTCGTGTAATGACCACCGCCCG
Source organism: Drosophila obscura (assembly GCF_018151105.1). Classification (NCBI taxonomy): domain Eukaryota; kingdom Metazoa; phylum Arthropoda; class Insecta; order Diptera; family Drosophilidae; genus Drosophila; species Drosophila obscura. The sequence goes on along the minus strand of NW_024542766.1, from coordinate 5,446,244 downwards.
CATGGGCTCCTCGAAGCTCATGGCACTGGCTGTGGGCGGCCAGCGGGCACCCCAGTAGAAGATAAACAGGCTGAGACGATGGGCCAGACGACGCTCCTGTATCCGTTCGGATAGCTCCTTGGGTTCATCCAGAATCAGACTCACGCACTCGATGGCGCCCTGGAGATTCGCTTCAATGTGCTGGAAAAACAGTTCCGTGTTGTTGAAGATCACCGATTTGTAGTACAGGCGATGGAGGCGCTGTATAAAGTCATCCACCCGGATGCCCTGATCGTTCTCGCAGCAGGCACTCATCAAACTAAACGAGGGCAGGGCCAGAATGGCCAAAGGACGTGGCCTCAGGCCATTGATGATCTGCGAAAGAGCTGGCCGAATGAAAGCAGGGTAGAATTTAGCAGAATTCCATCTTAAAGATGCACCGAAATACCTATGGCCACATCCGACTCATTCGCAGGCAGATAGGAGACCCTGGTCCGGGCTTCACGACTCAGCAGCAGACCCAATAGTATCCAGAACTTTTGCATTTTTGCAAGTGCAGGCAAGAAGTCCTGGCGCTGCCACCTTATATATGGAGGCCGCTTTATGATGGCTCGCTTGATGAGCAATTATAGCCTCAATGCCTAAATATCACATGTCAGCCAAGTCAGCCACCAGGCTGCTCATGGGGCCAAAAGGAACGTCTACTGACAGCAGGCAACGACAGCTCCGACAGTTTTCAGCTCGGGGCCAGAAAAGACCCAGGACCCAACCCAACCCAACCCAAACCAACGGCTGACTATCGATTTTCATAATCATTGACTGCACAGAGAAACACACAGATACATACACAGGTACATCATAGACTCTCTCTATCTATCTCTCTTTAAAGCATGGATGGCAGTCAAACGTTTTGGATACTCTTCCTATAAATAGGGTTAAATAGCTACGAAAGTTTTGCATCTTCAATTTCTAGAGAAAATATATCCGTGAACTAATCAACACGTTTGAAAATAAATTTATAGAATCTTAAGGCTTTGCCAAACTCTGAATAAATTCAGGCTCTAGATAAAGCTTAAAATCTTATATCTCCCCATTATGATTAGAGTCGCCTTCGAATGTTTTTCATTACCGAATAATTTCGATTTGAAAACCCAAAGCATAGCCATAATTTCCATTTATTGCCATAGAGCATTCAATCGCCATGGCGGCTGCTGCTGTCATGTTCCTTTCTTGGTTTTAATTGTCAGAAGTTTGTCATTGCCGTTTTCGCTGACAATTTCTCTTTCCATGATCAATCGGTATTGACGATCGACGATCCGTGATTGTGGCTATGTGGCTGTGGCTGTGTCTGTTGCTGTTGTTGTTTTTTGTATCTTTGTGGCTGCTGTTTCTGCCTTGTGTTTGTTGTCAATCTTCTAATGCCGTTGACATTAATTCCGTGTTGTGCGCATTTTTCTTCTCGGAGACTGGCCTGGCATTTCGCTCTTGGATCGGTCTATGCTGCTGTTGCTTTCTGCTCCCATGTCAACGCTCTACTTTGCTACTACGCTGGGGCCCAGCACAGCCAGCCAGCCAGCCAGCCAGCCAGCCAATGATTTATCACCGATTGAACAGCAGCAGCAGCAGCAGCATCTTCGATCCGTGAGTTTGCGGATGGGTTTGTCAGGGCTTTGCTTCTGACTTGCGGAATGTTCGAGAATCTATAGAGCTAGCGTTAGAGTACTTTTAGCTACAGATTGTATCACCCAAGCAGAACTCAAATATTAATCTTCTTGCTACACCGTTCTATCTGGATTTTGTTTGTCTGGCCCACAAAAGAGAGGCCCACTGCGATGACCCGCTTATGATATGGCAAAAAGTGTTTATTATCGAGAAATAAATCGCACCGGAGGGCGGTCAGTGCCAAAACTATGACACGAGATAGAAACCGAAAGCCAGAGGTACCGTCTCCGTCTGTGACCTCTGCCCAGACACCCAGACACCCAGAGACTCCACTGCTCCACACTGTAGACTCTAGATACCAAACTCCACAGCCACTCCGCATCTCTGGGGCTATTTATAAAACCTCTACTCTGCGGATCTGCGTAGTTCGACAACTTGTTAAACTTCAAACTGTCCGCGAAACGCGACAGCAGCGGCAGCAGCAGCAGCAGCAGCAGCAGCAGAAGCAGCAGCATCAGTCCCAACAACAGAGGAGCTCTGGAGGTGCCTGCTGAGTGGGCAACTGTCTGGCGATTGCATCTGCGCCTCTCTTGCCAGTTGCAACCATCCAGTTGCAGCCGGCTTAGGCTGATCTTGCACCAGGATGCACGCCAACACTTTTTTTGTTTCAACGCGCGCACACACGATAGTGAAATGTCCAAGAAGGAGCCTGGCTTTAGCCCTATCCCTTGGATCCATACAGTAGACAGGCTAAGTGGTTGGTGGGGTCCCACCAGGGGTATGGGCATGGGCATGGGGATGGGGATGGGGATGGGATACCCGGCACACTTAAATGCATTTTGTTTGTTTTTGCCTCTGACAACATTCCCTCTCTCTGTTTCTTTCTGCACTCCTTTGGGCTTGGGGGCCAGCTGTCAATTGGCTTTGTCCGCATGTAAATCACTGGAAAACAACAGCACAAAAGGCAGTCTATAGACAGAGACAGTGAGAGAAAGAGAGAGAGAGAGAGAGAGAGAGAGACACCACACAGATTCAATGCATGTAGAGCTTTATTTTAAAATAAATCTGAATCTGAAACTGAAACGAAACTTAATTATTTATAGAGACAAACAGAAAGAAAAACAATGTAGAAATGTTCGGAGCTTAATACCAGAAACTAAAGATAAAGTCCCACAAGTTGTCATCGTCATCGGAATCATCTTCTTTCGAATCATCTATGGCATCTAGCTTCTTTTTAAGCTTCTTTAGATTTTTCTCATTACTGAAGATGGCCTGCCAGACGCGCTTGCCAGTTGGATTATAGATCCCCAGACGCCTGAGTATCCTCACAACTCTTCTTTGGAAAATTTTGGCATCTTTGGTACTTTGGGAAACTTTCTGAACCAAGTTGCCTTTGCGTAGAGCCACATTGGACGGTTCGATCGAATCGGTGATGTAATCGACAGTGGTTGAGTCCTCATAGGATTTGTAGCTGTTGTATGCTTTGATTTTTTCATCTAATTGTGCAAAGGGCCAGTCGGCAGCCTCCTGTAGTTTCTTGTAGCGTTCGAGGATTCCGGCTATGCTGGAATTGGCGTCCTTTTTGAGGATCTCTTTGATCCTGGTTGTCACAAGGTTATCTAGCCGCTTGAGCGGCTCCACAGGCTGATCTCCATGGATGGGATGTCCCAGAAAGAGCAGTAGGATTGCTGGTAGAACAGCAACTAGAATCATGGCTTCTATTTGTGGTCTCTACGGATCGGTTGTGACTTCTCTGGATCGGTGGTGTCTTCTGTGTGTGGCTTCTATGGATCTCTGGCATTTTAAAGCCCCTTTGGCACCCGTGGCTAGAAATGAATTATGTGTCCGTTTTTGACAGGCACTTAAATATTAATAGATTTTGCGAGGCTTTAAGGTTACTTTGGTGGTTGAGTGAATTAGTTGTTTGGTGGAGTTGGGGGTCACGCGATTATCGTTAATGGAGTGTGAAGTATTTCGAATTTTTCATAGTATTTTCCCTGACTTCATTTGCGCTAGACGATATGTACATATGTTAGTACATATGTATGTATGTATGTATAAAAAAAACTCTCAAGTTTCCTTAGTTTTATTACACCAAAAAAACTGATTTAAATATCATTAAAATATACTGGTAATTGCATCAATCAAGGCGCTGCATTCACTTTTTGTGCTATCGTCATCGTCATCATCATCATCATCGTCATCGTCATCGTCATTAGGCTTTATCTTATCGCAGTAATTAAATTTTGAACTCTCACTGGATATATTTTCGAGGATCTTCTTGAGCTTTTTTAGCTTTTTCTTATCTTTTAGTACTGCACTCCAGAAGCGTTCGACAAAACTTTTGTACAGCCCCAGTTTCTCAAGGAGCTTTAAAACCTTGCTCTCGAAGTCTTTTGATCCGCGTGGATCCGCATGGAATTCCTTCGACTCGTCGGCGTCGTCAGCGTTTGATTCGAGCTCTGGGTTCTTCCGTGCCCCGTAGCCATTCTCGTAGTCGTTGAGTGCGATGAATTTTTCATCCAGCTGCAGGAATGGCAGCTCGACAGCTTCCTGTAAGTTTCTGTAGCTCGCCTGGGCCTCTGGATTGCTGGAATCTGCAAGCTCCTCCAACGTCCTTTTGATCTTATTTGTCAAAACATCATTCAGGTTTAGTAAAGGCTGAATTGAAATGGAACGGGAATGGATTGGAAGTCCATAAAAAACTAATAGGATGGCTGGAAGAATGGCAACCAGAATCGACATGGCTTCTGCGGGGATCTGTTGGAACTGTCGTGGATTGAAATGATTGATGGCTGTGTCTGACAGGCATTTAAATATTTAATAGAGTTTTCCAGTTCACACTCGGATGTTGTATTAGTCACAGATTATCTTTAATGGCCGAGCATTCCGAATTTTTCATAGTATTTTCCCTGACTTCATTTGCGCTAGACGATATGTACATATGTATGTATAAAAAAAAACTATCAAGTTTCCTTAGTTTTATTACACCAAAAAAACTGATTTAAATATCATTAAAATATACTGGTAATTGCATCAATCAAGGCGCTGCATTCACTTTTTTTGCTATCGTCATCGTCATAGTCATCGTCATAGTCATCGTCATAGTAATCGTCATCATCATCATCGTCATCGTCATTAGGCTTTATCTTATCGCAGTAATTAAATTTTGAACTCTCACTGGATATATTTTCGAGGATCTTCTTGAGCTTTTTTAGCTTTTTCTTATCTTTTAATACTGCACTCCAGAAGCGTTCGACAAAACTTTTGTACAGCCCCAGTTTCTCAAGGATCTTTAAAACCTTCCTCTCGAAGTCTTTTGATCCGCGTGGATCCGCATGGAATTCCTTCGACTCTTCGGCGTCGTCAGCGTTTGATTCGAGCTCTGGGTTCTTCCGTGCCCCGTAGCCATTCTCGTAGTCGTTGAGTGCGATGAATTTTTCATCCAGCTGCAGGAATGGCAGCTCGACAGCTTCCTCTAAGTTTCTGTAGCTCGCCTGGGCCTCTGGATTGCTGGAATCTGCAAGCTCCTCCATCGTCCTTTTGATCTTATTTGTCAAAACATCATTCAGGTTTAGTAAAGGCTGAATTGAAATGGAACGGGAATGGATTGGAAGTCCATAAAAAACTAATAGGATGGCTGGAAGAATGGCAACCAGAATCGACATGGCTTCTGCGGGGATCTGTTGGAACTTATGTTTGCTTGCTATCGTGGATGGAAATGATTGATGGCTGTGTCTGACAGGCATTTAAATATTTAATAGAGTTTTCCAGGTCACACTCGGATGTTGTATTAGTCACAGATTATCTTTAATGGCCGAGCATTCCGAATTTTTCATAGTATTTTCCCTGCCTTCATTTGTCTTAGAAGATACATATGTATGTATGTGTACAAAAATGTCTCTAGTTTCTTTAGTTAGTCTTTAGTTTTATTACACCAAAGAACTGATTGGAATCAACCTCTCCATAGACTGGTAATGAAAGCAAGCATGCCTTCGCATATTTCCGTATATAAGCCAAATAGAAGCCAGTCATAGTCACTTTCGCAGTAATCCGAATCGGATAGTTCGGCGAGTTTCTTCTTGAGCTTCTTTAGCTTTTTCTTATCACAGAGTATGGCCTTCCAGACGCGGTCGGCAATGTCATCCTTCATCCCCGGTTTTTTCAGGAGTTTTGCTCCATGGATCCGCATGGAATTCTTGCGACACGTCGGCATCGTCAGCGTTTGATTCGAGCTCTAGGTTATTCCGTGCCCCGTAGCCATTCTCCTAGGGGTTGAATGCCATGATTTTTTCATCCAGCTGCAGGAATGGTAGCTCGCCTGGGCCTCTGGATTGCTGGAATCTGCAAGCTCCTCAGTTGAGGATCTGGTGGGGACTTCTGTTTGCTGGCTCTCGTGAATGGAAATGATTGATGGCTGTGTCTAACAGGAATTTACATTTTTAATAGAGTTTTCCAGGTCACAGTTGTATGTGGGATTAGTCACAGGTTATCTTTAATTAAGTTTGGAGTATTTACAACTTAGAATTTACATTCCATCAAGCAGTGCTGGGGCACGTCCTTGTTTCCAATTACTGCCATAGCTCACACATGACGTGGCACATCGATGCTTGAATCGAGAAGCACAAGAGAAAGCTTCAAAATAGAATGCTCAAGAGTACAACAACACATTAAATGTCGCGTGCATAATTAATGCCAAAGAATACAAAAACTAATGCCTAAGAAATACACGTCCTGTGTATGAGAACTGAAGAAAAATAATTTACATATTATTGCCATAAATTGCCTGAAAATAGTAAATATTTTTCCTTTTATTAAAGTTTATGTAGCAGATATACCAGATACATATACATATTCTGAGAGTAAAGAAATTCCACATTACTTTCGGGATTCCCTCATGTACTCTTCATAGTCCTTATATACATCTAATTTTTGCGGTTCCTCAAGTACTTCCATCTGTTCAGCGTTTTGTTTCTGAATAAAAAAAGCAGAGAACCTTTGTAACTTCAATACTTCAATAACTACTATCCACCAACCTTTTTTTGCTCGAGGGTAGTCAATATCTTGGCATGTATGACACCCAAAAGCCAGGAAAGCTTTCCCCACACTACATCTATGGCCCGATGTGTCTTCTCCCATAGAAACTGTCGCCCGTTGGCCTTTAACTGCTCATATGTGGGATGGTATCCCATGGAATTGACCGCCTCTTTAATTCTCGAGATGGGGCCATTTAGCAGATGAACCCCGACATCTACCCAGGACTTTAGGTGACCCTTCCACTTGACCGTTTCGATCTTTTGGTAGATTCTCTGTCGTAGAGCCTCGATAATGGGCTCATCCGAAATGGGACCATTATTGGGTAGTAGATCCTTGTTGTATTGTCGACTTATGTGGGGTTTGGACAACACAGCGTCCACAAAATCTATCAAAGAATGTTAGGTACATATGTATATGCCATAGTTTTTCGAAAAGGTCAAGGTCACTTACAATAACTTGCATTTGCCAAGAGAATTGTCAACAAAAGTTTCATCTTGCTCTAAGGAAAACTTACATATAAGTGGAATATTTAAATCTTAGCTTATAGATTTTCTTAAGGCGTAACCAAACGATTTTAGAGGCTATTATTGTTTGATGTTATTCCTTTACGCTTCAGTCCGAATATGCGTAATCATCATCCTCAGCGGTATCGGTATAATTGGATACGTTAAAATTCTCATTATAATAATCATAGTCAGGGTAAGGACATATTTTAGAGTTTTCCGTCAGCCTTTCCGCTTTGTGAGCATTCGTGAGATTAAGGGATTCCTGAAGAGTTCTCTGCTGCATTCGGTAGAAATTAAAGCAACTGCTATCCCTGTACTCTCCGAATAGAAGGCCATTGACGTGGTCTATGCGATATTCGATATCGTACTCCAATTTCTGACGCCGGCGATTGTAGATGTGAAACATGAGCTCTATTTGACTCTTTTCATTCAGTTGGTTGCTTCCCAATCTACTGGCGTAGCGTACCTTACTAATCCACCAGCAAAGTTCCATGTTTGAACCGCATTTATTCTCGAAACGGTTGAGAATATTCTGCAATCTATTTGTGGCCATTGCATGCAGCTTGACGATATTTTCTTGTTCTTTCAATATTTGCTTATCTTCTTTCGTGGGTCTTTTCAGTTCTTCTAATGGTGTTGTAGTTGAAGGAGATGGTTCTTCTGTCGTTGGAGTAGTTTCAAGGGTTGACTTTCTAATGCTGATCTTCCACTTAATGATCAGTCCATCAGGTATTGTACCATCCGATTGTTCTTTCGGTAGTGGAGGTGCAGAATGTGGTTTTGGTGGGGGTGCGAAAGTAGAAGTCTTAGGTGTACCTATAGTATTACTTGTATCACTTTTAGTAGCCATTTCTCTGCTGGTTGACTTTACGATGCAAATCTTCCACTTGATGATCACTCCATCAGGCATTGTGGCATCGGATTTCATTTCTCTTGTATCTTCTCGATCGATTTGGGAAGGGTTAACAGAATCTATCAAGGAATGACAGCTATAGCCATCGCCTTGACGGTTTTTTAAGTATCAATCACTTACAGTAACATGCATTTGCTAGAAGAATTGCAGACAATAGCTTCATCTTGTTTTAAAGAAAACTCAAATGTAAGCGGAATTCTTGGTAACTATGGTATGAGTTCGAATCTTGTGGCATATTAAATCCATTTTGAAAGGCTTTAATTGATTCACTTCGATATGAAAAAAGGGACTATCGTGAAACTATTTTTTAGTCATGTTCATTTAAAAATCATTGTTCAAGCATGAACATGTTAATGTTCGCTTCTGTGGACGGGACTCTACTTTTATACCCGTGCTCAGTCAGTATATAAATTTGTGAGCTTATGATTTATGTAGAATTTTAAAATATTTTACATTTTAAATTTGTTTGCTACATCTGTTATCTATATCTATCTACATTCTCGAGATTACCCATACACAATGTAGATTCCACATCTTCTCCGCAAAGTAGAGGTCGAGAAATATCGATGAAAACATCGATGCATCGATGCTTTTAAATTTTTTGTAAATATCGATGTTCTATGGCGAAGCAGACGGTATGTGGGTAAAAACGTATTTATAATATGAATATTGCATATTAAGAACCATAATGAGCCACAAAACTTTTAACCATGTTAAATTTATTATATTAAATTTTAATAAAATCGGAGTTCGGATTTTAGGATCACTTTGTTCCTGGGATGGTTCTAGTTTCTGAAAAGTTCTAATTTCGGAACAGTTATTTGGCACAAAAAGCAATAAATAGAAATAGTTACGCAAGCTTTTTTTTTAACGTTAAATCATTTTTACTTCAAACAAAAAACATCATCACTTCATCGATGTTTGCTTTGAAAAAATCGAAAACATCGATGTCCGCTAACACCGCTACGCGAAACTACGCGAACAAAGGTCGCGCATTGCACAGGGTAGAGTGTGTGCGAGCGAGAAAGAAATGAGTAGCGTCAGCAGCGCTGGAGGAGGTGGGGGAAGCAACTGAAAATTATCCGATCTGAGTCAGATTCGGTAGATCTGATAGATATGGTCATTCTCTACGATACAGTGTGTTTATAGTTTTATCGTATCTTTAAAATTGTGGCTGCCACAGATTTTGGTCCTTTGTGGGGGCGGGGCGAAATTTTGAAATACACTTGAGGCAGTGTGATATCACATGAGTCTGGAAACCAAATTTGGTTGCTCTAGAGTCTAGACGGATGGACGGACAGACAGACATGGCTATATCGACTCGGCTATTGATGCTGATCAAGAATATATATAATTTATTTAATTTATAATATAATATACCCCTTATCTCTTAGAGTACGAGTATAATAAATACGCCAAGCAACACACAAGTGGAGATACCACTGATTTTAAGAATTAAATTTAGTTTGAATTTACTACTCAACTCGCAAATTTCGAGGCTTTTTATGTAACGTCTCATCAATCATCATCCATAATTTTTTTAACCATAATTAAAATAATCATAATCATAAAAATCATATCCAAATTTAACATAAACCTTCTTCTGAGGGCAAGCAGCTGAGAGTGTTATTATTTTAGATACTTTGTCTAGGTTATTGTTGTCTATGGCATTTTCGAGCCTGGCCAGTTGATTTTGATAAAACTTTCGGCATTTTTTTGTCGCATCGTGAAGTTTGACGTTTTGGACTTCAACTATACGGGCTTTGATTTTTATTTCCAAATCCAGACGCTCGCGATTGTATAAATTGAAGCGACTAATGAACTACTTTATGAACGAAGAAGAACGATTGCGCGGGTTACTGAGCCAACGCACACCGTAGTTTTTCCGAGGTACCATCAGAAGCTTCTAGCTTTAGGTTGTGGCCTTTTCTTCTTCCTCTTTTTGTCGTTTTTTTCTATCTTCTTCCTCTTTTTCTCGTTTCTTCTTTTCTTTTTCCGCTTTTTCTCGATCCTTCTTTTCTTTTTCCGCTTTTTCTCGTTTCTTCTTTTCTTTTTCCGCTTTTTCTCGATCCTCCTTTTTTTTCGCTTTTTATCGATCCTTCTTTTCTTTTTACTAGTAAAAATATATTAATAGTAGTTCCACCAGGTGTAATACAAGTACTAGGTTTGCTTGAGGTGGGTTTGGTGGGTACGTTGGAAAAGGAGGCGCTGGATACAACCCCCAATTTTAAGGTGTCGAAAAATGTCCTTGTACAACACTGGATTGTTGTGGTGTTGCCCAATTGGAATTTTTAATTTGAGTTGTTGGCCACCAACTATGAGTTGTCGGCCACTGAGGCCATGGATTAACAGGTTTTTGTGATGTTACCCAAGGGTAGTTTGTTGGATATCCTCCATGTTGCGATGGGGCACTTTTGATTTCCGCCAGTTTCTTGATTGCTTCGATAAGAAGATGGACGACCTTTCCATGCTCTATCGAATTGTTGCTTTGAAGGTTTGCATAGTAGAGTGGATTATGGTCTTGCACATTAGGCAGCTGAGCAATAACCAAATCTGGCAATAGAATATTCCACTTATAAGCCTTGAATGAGTTTGTAAAGGCCATTCACTTACGGTAGCTTGCCAGATGAACTATCAACCAAAACTTCATCTTGTTCTCAAATGAAACTCTCATTATGATATTTAGCGCCTTAACTTTTTGGATTTTCTTGGTGTATAAAATCGATTTGATAGGCTGTAACTTTACTTTCATAAGCTATTTATTCTTTAAGCACATATGTATCTATATCAGCGGTCGGCACGCACACAATCAAATGTTCTGCAGTGTGATTGTGTGTGTGTGTATACAGCAGGCAAAACGGATAATTGTATTGGTCCCAACAGCGCAGCAGCAGAGCAGCACCTTTTCCTAAGCACAATAGATAGGGCCGTGCCGACCCCCGATCTATATTGTAACGAAAGGGCAAATCCACTAGGCCGACTACAGTCGGCTATCGGAGCATAAGGATAGGCCCTGCTTTAACTGAATTCTTACGATTTAGATCCCAATAGGAATCTAAAGCCTAATTTATTCATAGCACATTTTTCTGCTGAGATGAGTAGACTGACATACAGGAAGTATCAAAGCATACAAAAACTGCCACACAACTGTTAAAATAATTTTTACGTACTTTTGTTTACTGAAGATTTGTGCAATTAGGGTTCGGGTAGTTTTAGGTTATATTAAAGTTGCCATGTAGATTGGTCTGCCGGGTGAATTCGTTTGAGTCGACGTCTGGTTCCGCTCCGGGTGATTCACTGACGATGCACTCGATGCACCAGCCGATTTGCTAGACGACAAGCTGGTCTTCAATGAAGGGTCGGGATTCCACTACCCATTGCGTTTTGAAGAAGAACCAACGATGGGTCTGGAGTCGAGAACGAGCAATACAACAATGAAGGATCGCAACTGGAGAGCGACCAGATCATCTACGAATCGCCCTACACAAGTTCATTGGACACATCCAACTCGACCTAATGTCTGAAACACTCGACGGCATACGTTGAACAGACTCTGGGCTCCGACTGACTATTTTTAACGAAAGGCATGACAATCCAATAGTCGACTATAGTCGGCCTACTGGATTTGCCTTTCGTTATAATAGAAAAAATACATCATTATATTTTATCAATGCTCATTTACTTCTTTATAGTTTTTCAACACATTTTAATATATATATTTTTACTTTCTTCTGCCTCGAGAGAACTTTCTCTACCCAAAGTACCATTTGGTCACTGGTATTCATCGTTGTATTCATCGCTATGGTAGTACTCAATCGAATCAATTGGATAATCGTTATAATAATAATAATCAGGATAGTCATTACTATGCGGACACTCGATGGAGTTTTGCGTCAGCTTTTCCTCTTTTTGGATATTAGTGAGGATTAGAGCCTTTTTAAGGCGACTCTTTTGATTTAAATAGAACTTTGCGCAACTGCTATCCCGCTCCTGATCGGGTATAAGTAAATCAAGCTCATCTATGCGTTCCTCGATTTTGTGTTCCAAGTCCAGGCGAATGGCATTGTAGGTCTCAAAGTTTATGCGAATTTCCATCTTTTCTTTTAGTTTGTTCTTTCCCCATTTACTGGCTTCACGGACACTACTAATCCACCCAGCATACTCCGTGTTGCCATTGTATTTACCCTCACAGGAGTGCAGTATTTCAAGTAGTTTAGCCGTTTCAACTTTATCCAGCTTGGTGACAAGATCTTCTGTAGTAGTTTCAGATTGTAGTGTTGTAGGAGGATCTCTTGTAGCAGCGGGCGTAGAAATAGTAGTGCTGGTTGTTGTGCCTTCGGTCGTGTCAGTACTAACTGATGATCCGGGTGTAGTTGGTTCAGTAGTACTCGTAGAAATAGTGCTGGGGGTTATTTCTTGAGTCGAAGCAGTACTGTCTGATGAGCCAGGTGTAGTTGGGTCAATAGTGCTGGGGGTTATTTCTTGAGTCGAAGCAGTACTGTCTGATGATCCAGGTGTAGTTGGGTCATTAATAGTCGTAGAAATGGTAGAAATGGTGGGTGTTTGATCGCCATCTCCGTTGTCTGCACGTCCTCCATAGCTTAGTATTCCCAAAATGAAAAGACTCCAAAGCCAAACCATCTCGAAATGATAGAGAGCTATACAGTTTCTAGACTGATATTGTTGGAACCTGTGGAAACCGTTTTTATATAGATCCGCAGGGCCAATTTACTTGGCCACGACTATAGGTATTTCTTAATTTAGATAAACCTTGATGGACATTCCGTAAAACGGTACGTTACGTATTCCTCTTATCGGACTCTGTAGATTTATTTTTTAATTGGTTTGGCTGTATGTATCGATTTTTTTACTTTTCCATGTGTGTGTCGTAAAATTCTGAGGATGCGAATGTGTACTTTCACAATTTTTTTATTAAAATTGTCGGTTGTTGTTGGAAGATTATTTTATTTACATTTACAATTATAAATGTGGCGCTTCAATATCCCTTCCCCACTAACTCCCTCCCATAGAGTCTGTAGTTTTCATATTTTATGCTTAACCGTTTCGAATGCCGCGCTTAACCGTTTCAACGGTTTTTTTTATCAATGCCATCCTCAAGTTGTGGAACCCAATACACGCACAATCAGCTGCTTGGCTTCGCTCTGCTTCGTACAGGTGAGCAAGACAGGTATGGAGAGAGAGAGAGAGAGAGAGAGAGTAAGAGAGCGGGCGCAAGTGCACGATCCACAAGAAGTAACGACGTCCAGGGTATATTTATCTTAAAGGTAGGGACAACTCTGCGATTGGCCTCTTGAATGTAATAAAATTCAATAAAATTCCCACATATCTGGGATGTATGGCAAAAATTAAAATAAGATTATTTTTATGTCATATTCTTCAGCTATTTTTTGTGCAATAAAATTATTTTTTAAAGGCTGACACCAAAATCACGCGTACACTTTTAGCCCACTTATCCAACTCATCGGAGGACTCAATCGTACGTATCTAAAATACACCATGAAAGAGTTTCCTCGCTGAGTTCTTCACATCTCCCTTAATGCCTCCACAGAACATACCTTACATACCAATATACCATGCCATTGACGTCTTGTAGTATCTGTTGTGGGTCTCTTGTCTTTCCGTTTTTCCACGATTCAGAGCCCGTGTCGTACCGCCTACCACCTCAGTTCTTGAACATCAGCTGGCCGTGTTGGTAGCATTCCGCGGAAGGTGTTTGAGCCGTGAACGACGTGAACGTGTTTCGGAACGAACGAAAGTCGAGAGGCAGCACCATAACGACGCGACTCTATGCTTAGTTTTGTTTTGTTCGGACATTCAATCGGGGCGATATATGTACAACAAAATGTGGAATATATTACACAAAAGATAAAAGATAACACAACAAGAAAGCAAAGTGAAATTGAATTTTGAATGCGATTTGAAAAATTAATTGGCAAAAGGCAATAAATAATATACCCAAAATAAAGAAATCTTTTGCCGAAGAAAAAAAAAATACCCAACAACAAAAAGCAAAAGCAAAAGAAAAAAACACAAATAAAATGCAATTGAAATTATAACAAAGAGTGCATTTAAATAGGTGTAGAAAATTAAAGAAACCCAAAAAAAAAAATTAAAACCAACACGAAACGAAAGGGCGTAAAATCTCTAAAAGGTTTGTATTTATCCAAATTCTCATTGAAACAGCTGAGAAAACGTCTATCAAATTGAATTTCTTGCACAAATAAAACATTGAGGAAGCCAAAAGTTTATCAGCTGCCAAAAGATCAACAAGAATAAGAATTACTCGTGGAATAACATTTTCTTGGTCTATTGTTTTTCCCTCCATCACGGGGCGGGGGTAATGCAAAGTTTCCAGTCTTACAGAGCGCAAAAAATAATAAATTCAACAGACATTCGAGGGAGAAGGAAAAAAAAACTGTTAAAACCAGTTTGCAGCCAAAGCGGCGCATGCGCCAAGGCAGGAAAAAGGTAAAAAAAAAAAAAAAATAAAAAAAAACCTAAACCGAGAGAGAGAGAGAAGAGGAAAAGAAAGAAAAAAACGTTGACTAGGGCCGAGGCGAATCTTTGAGCAAACTGTGAAGTGAAGTGAAGTGAAGGAAGCCGGGAATGGGAACGGGAACGGCAACAGAAGCTGCAGCACTGCCTCTTCTCGGACCTCGGATGAGAGACAGTCAATGCCCAATGCACACACGCACCGAAAAAAGATCGTAAAGAAGATTTCGAGAAAAGCAAGAAATTTCAAAAGGTGGCTTCCAAAAGCAAATCTCACACACAGATCGCATCCCCAAGAAGTAGAAGGAATTGCAAGTGTTGCAGTAGAGAGAATTCTAGGATACATTTCGGTTGCATGACAGTCTCCTCTTTGGGGCCATTGCATAATACAAATAATGTTTTGGTGGCCCCAAACAGTTAAGGCCACATTCGGGGTTGGAGTCTCTGTCTCTAATAATAATACTTTTGTGTCTTTGATCTTTGACATGTCTAGAGCTAGAGATTGAATGGGAAATCTATGGGTATGTGGGTAGGGGTATATGTGTATGGGGTATGGTATCCATGGCGTTAGCTATATATTTCTTTAGTCTCTGGTATAATGACCGTTTTGTTTGGATCGCTTTTTTGTGGGTTTGGCTTTAATGAAAGTTGCTCTGAGCGCTCGGCTTGGCTTATGACTGGAGAGGCATGACCCTGGGCAACAACACAATGCCGTGCCACTGCCACAATATCCAGGAATTGTGAAGAGAGCGGCTGACGGTGGAGGAGGTCGGTCTCTCGGTCTCTTTGTGGTTTATTTAGTTTTTTATTTGTAGTCTTTCATCTCTTGTCCCTGTCTCTGCAGCCATCTCTTTTATGCACACTCAAGCGTAATTCTATACAGAGAGCAAAAAGTAAATGAAACGCAAAAATTTGCATGCAACAACAAAGAGGAATTACACAAAACAAGAAATGTACACGAAATGCATGAATGAATGAATTATCAAAAAAAAAAAGACAAGAAAGAATCCCAAAGCAAAAAACCCAAAAAAACACCCAAAAATAAGTACCGACAAAGTGAGAAAGAAAGAGATCCCAAAGGGAATTAAAGAGTTGACGGTAGAGAGCGGACAAGATCCCTTGAGGGAATTTTTGCAAATTCGATTCTCGGCTGCCCTGCCTCCATCCAACATCCAGCAGGTGTTCTTTCATTCTGGTTACTCATATTGGATTTTTTTTGGCATTTCATTTTGCTGCGCTTATCTTTGCTTATCTTCCCTCTCGCTGTATCTTTTCTTGTACTTCCCTTTGTCATCCCATTCCAAAGATTCTCTTCTCAAAAAAAAGCTTTGACATCACACGATCTCCCCACAGCTGATGGATGAATGCGTTTTGTGGCTGCTGCTGTTGCTGCTGTGCAAATATCACGTTGATACCGTTTCTTTTTTCGGATTTCGGGGGACCTTGAAAGTGTACGTACGTATGTATACTTATGTGCACAAGTGTTGCAGGGTTATCTGAAATTTTATGGGGTTTTTGGCCTATAATTCGAACACGTAGTGGAAATCCTCATGCATTGCTCTTCAAATAGTTACGTGTAGCTGTACTTTTAATCGAAATTGTTCGATAGGCCGATGGATATGATAATATTATTGGTAAGACATTAGATACATTCAACAAATTAACAGTTAAAAAAGTCTAGTTTTTTACTAAATAGTCTAATTTAATGCTGATTTAAAAAGTGTTGGGAGAACTCATTCATTTCTATAAAATGTTGATTTTAGGATAATTAGAATAATATAGCATCTAACAGCTGTAAAATATTAAGCAAACTGTCAACAAATTATGAAATACACGAAACCCAAGCCCACTCCTTAGCTAAATCTTTTAATTGAAGGTTTTGTAATATGTCAATATATTTGTCCTTCCCGCAACTCAAACAAATAGGAACCCGCATCGATGGTAACCAGTAATTAACTGTCATTGCGTTGGCTCATCGCCTAATTAATCATTTTCTGGCCAAATGCCAATTGGATTTTGATAGCATTAAGTATAAACCCCTTTTGTATAAGTTTTTTATTTCATTTCAAAAGTAGTATTTATTTGACTTTTTTTGCGCTGTTTTCTGTGTGTTACCTTTTTTTTTTTGGCGAGGTTAAACTTTGACCTAGTTATACGATTCGAATCCCCAAAAAAATTCAGCAAACGTATGCTAATCCATCAAAAAATATATGTTGCAAATGCGTCGAGGGCATACAATTAAATATTAGGTAAATATTTGCATACGTGTATCCCCCTCAGACAGATAATAAAAAGCAAAAGTAATTTGCCAGAACTTGCCCCCAAAAATAGCAACAATTGTGAGACACTCGAAAGCCCTCACAGAGTCGTACTCCCATCAAGAGATCATTAAATGAAAGACTTAATTTTGGTTTATTTTCGATTGGAATAAAAGTAAAAATAGCACTCTGGAGAGGCTTGAACTTGAGCACTTGAACAGCACTTGATGAGAGCTGTCATCGAAACAGCTCTCGTTAGTTTAATGCGTGGGCGTGTATGTGTGGTAATTAGTGATGCGTGAGGTTTATCGATAAGTATCGAAGGGGTTGGGAGGGGAAAAAGCCTGGGTAAACACATCGATAATTATCGATAACTATAAAAAGGGGGCTTAGAGAGAGTAACGGCTTTAAATTGAATTCTACGATCTCTAAAGGTGGGTTTTGATATGTAACAAGTTCTTCTAATGGCTTTAAAATAGTTTTTGGGCGATAAACGAAGAAGTACGGAATATATAGTGATGAATTGCCTTTTCCTAACACATATCTTTCAATTAAAGCTTTAAATCTGTTCGTATTTCAACAATTCCACATCATTAATCATGTTAAAATAATCCAAATACCAATGTTAACCCCCCGCCTATCACGGACTCCATCAGCACGGCCTCTCAGCACGCACTTGTCAGCTCATTAAACCAAATTGGGCAAATACCATTCACATGGGTGTTATAGACATATGTACGTATCTATCGTATATAAAGATACAAGAAAAACATAATTGCGGAAGCAAGTAACCAAACCGATTTCTAAGTTAATACAAAATTTCATGCCAAGACAGAGCAGCCAGGGCCAGCCGCGGCGGCTACTGTGCAACAATTAGCCATTAAAAATGTTTTGATTTCATTTGTTCGAAACGCCACTTAATAGATCATTCATTTATTCAGTATGAAATTGAAACAGAAAATAGAAAGACAAAAATACAGAGAAAAACGAGAAATAGTGGGCTTAGATAGAGGTCACTTTATAAGAATACAAAAGCCAAAGTCAAGGTAAAGTCTAAGGTAAAATCTGTAACAAACTTCTGTAGAGTGATGACGGGAAATACCAGAGGGTATGGAATAGAATCCGTGTGCTTATGGAATACCCTATAATTAGGTCACATTTCCCCACACCGTTATGATTCCCATATATGAAATTATGTCACTCCACTGGGCCACACTTCACTGACGAAAATGTTGCAAACGGAAAACGTTGCTGCCATAATCACAAAATAATAACCCACCGTCTAAAAACACCAAAAAAAAAAAATAGTCTGCAATCCACGAAACCTACCAAAAATAGCGGATACTAGCGGGGTTTCTGTTGCCGTCTGTTTCTGCCGAGGGTTTTCTTCCAAACCAACAGATAGAGACGGAGATAAAGCGCCATCATAAACGCCATTTAATTGTCCGACAAAAAAAATTTGGGGGGGAAGGAGACGCGCGATAAGCCCGGCCACGGATTGGACAATACAATTGTCTTCTGACCTGGTTTCCATCCATCCATGGGTCGTCGTGGTCGTGGTCGCTGTTGTCTTTCGTCGGGAGTTATGTAAATGAGTGCACTCGTGAGTGCACTTACTCGAAATTAACCAAAAGACCACAGAGCGTACCAGTAAGTCTGTGGCAAGTCCACATTTTTGTGGCACCAGCAGACATATGGCAGTGCAATGGGAACGACTGGCAGGGAAAATATATGACAGATAAGATTGTATTTAAATTGTCTTTGAGGCTAAACTATTTATTGGAATCTATCAGAGAAAACTCTTTTTAGGCTCAATAATTGTACTCTTAACTTTACTGGAAACTTTTTTCCAGAGTATTTTATGTCTAATATTTTGTATCATTCAAACGCACCAATCAATCTAGTAAATCTATGTGTTTCCTTAAGTTTTGTTCAAACACATCTTAAGTATAATTTTATTTGAGAGCGTTTCCAAAGATGATCAAAAATATATCTGAGGAAATATTAAAAAAATTATAGTTCGGAAATGCGGAATATAAGGATACCCTCTTAAGTCTAAAACATATATTTCATTGGAATTATTTTTGATCCAATTTGTATCTCTCCTTTTTCTCCTTTCAATATAATTGTTTTGTTTCTCTTTGTTTGTTAAATTGTTTTTGAACAACAAATTGTTGTTTCTTTAAATGTTATTTTTATTTTGTTTTCAATTAATTGTTTTTTTTTTTTTGGCTGCTTTACATGCCGCACACACAAATGGGTCATCGAGGCACGATTTTTGTTGTGTGTTTTGGTAGTTCTTAAGCGCCCAAAGTCGTGCCATGAAATATATGTACCAAGAGCACAAGTAAAACACGGAGCCACACACATAAAAAACTCATTTCAAAAGCCTCTTTAAAATCGTGCTGCAATGCTACAAATACAATACGATGCGATATATTTTTTTAAATTAAAGACAAAATGCATGATGGCCAATGCCAAAAGCGGAACCTGCTCCCGAAGAGGCCGAAGACCCGAAAGAGCCGAAAGAGCGCGGTGCGTCTCCGACTTGAACCTGTGCCACTTCCCAGGCCACTGTCTGTGCATTTGGCTAATCAAACAGCCTAAGAGAGAGAGAGCGAGAGAGAGAGAGAGAGACAGTCCAATGGCCAAGACAATGGCCAAGACGAGATCTGTTTGGTTGTTGGTTATTTATGTGAATGATGACGCCAAAAGCGGGCTATAATAAAACACTAAAAATCGACAGCCAAGAATGAAAGTGGTGAAATTTTCTTGTTTCTTCTCTTCGCTGCTGGTCTGGCTTTGATCTACGCTCGAATGAATTCCATGCCTTCTGGCGGCAAGAAAGTGAACGAATGAGCGACAAATGACAGGCAGATATATATATATATATATATTTCGTATCGTATCGCATCTCTATAGAAAAATAAAAGCCATAATTCTTGAAAAGCAAAACCGAATCGTGAGAGACTTTCATTGAGCGCGTTTCGAAGCAGAAAGCGCGTCTAATTACGACTGAGACTCGGAGCAGAGAGTCCAAGCTACAGCCAGAGACAGAGACAGAAACAGAGACCGTATCCAAGTTCCATGGCACGCGGCACTTTTTTCTAATTAGTTTTGACCCACAGAGGTAGAGAGAATTCTAAACGGCAGTTGACAGTAGCTTCAACGAAAGAAATTGGGGCCAAAGCCAGAGGCCAACAAACGGATCGCATCCGTCAGCCCAACTTTGGGGGAACTTTGACAGGGGGCTGGCTGGCTTGATGATCTGATCTGATCTGATGAGTGACTCTGTTAAAAGCTTGAAAAACTTCCATTAAATGCAATTAAACGTACGAGTATTTTATGGTGAAAGGGTTCTGTAAATGTCACTGATCCGAATAAATGTATAAAAGTATTTTTGACTTGTAGATTGATCGTCCAGACTTGAGACAGTAAAATGGGGAACACTGCTACTTCTATTATTATACTCCAATGTTTTCCTTATTTGTGTTAGTTCTGCCATTATTATCTCTCTATAATTTGTTCCATTTTGGCTGCCCGTTTCAATATAATCTTGAAATATAATGCACAATTATATATATTTTATAATATCAGTAGACCATTTCCCCATTTAAATAGTACGAGTGCAGGCACGTTTTGGGTTTTATATTCCACGTTCCACTATCCACGATCCCAGACACGACCTCCCCTGTCCAGTTTCCAGTTTCGAGTTCTTTTTAACGTTTTTCTGTGACAATTTCGTGCCGCTAATTAGACCGTTCGCATAAAGAACAGCACACCAAAGAGCACCTCTTGGCTAGGGTAGACGAACGAATGTATGCTAAATTATTCAGAAACGAGCGGATCGTAAATCCACACCGCTATGTGTCAGAGTTTGAGTTTTGTGACTCCGTTCAGGTCTGGGCCCTGTTGCTTTTTAGCAATTGTCTTCCAAGTCTTCCCTTAATGTCACTGGTCTTTGTTTTTTTTTTTCGGAAGAGAGAGAATGCTTTTGCTGGTGTGTGGAAAGCGTGGGTAATTTTCATTTTGTCCCGACAGTAAAAAAAATATAATTATGACTTTGTTTTGTTGTTTATATTGCAGCAACAAACAAAACATACTTTATGCATATTCATATTACATTTTCCATTCCATTTATTTGTGGGAATGATGTCGAGTCATTTTTATCAACATTTTCAAGGAAGTTGTGCAATTTGTACGATCCCAAACGAAGTCTCGTCTGCCATCTTTCAAGAAGAAAGATCTACGCATGACTTGGCGCAAAAAAAAAACTCTTTTTGGGAATGGTACGGGCTGTAGGTATAGGGAATGGAATGGTCTGTGAACAAAAGACTTTCAGTTTCCAATTACTTTTGTTCCACTTTTATTCCGAGCATCCTGTCGCTTCCTTTCTTCTGGGTTTTTTCTCGCTCGTCTCTTTTGTGTGCGCAAAAATAAAATAAACAGAAAAAATCGAACAGGGATAAACAAATACAACAAAAAAAAACTCGTTTAATGTCAGGGCAGATCTCATTGCTAATTAGGTGATTTTTGTTTCTCCTTTTTTTCTCTCTCTCTCTTGCTCTTTCCTCTTTCGAGCCTTTATTTATTGCAATTTTTATTTGTGGTGGGCGCGTTCCCCTCTTTCATCCGTCTCCTCTTGCCATTCGTCTGGAGATTCGCTTCGAGATCGTTTTCGTTGCAATTACAATAAAAGCAATTCCAGTTCCCAGTTTTATTTTTTGTTTTGTTTTTAATTTGTTGGGTTCCAGTTCGTGCTGCTGCAGTTTTTGGTTTCCTGTTTGCCAAAAATAAAATAAAATTCACTCGATTATTGTTGATTTTTGCTCTCCTTTGGCACTTACTTAATGAAGTGCCGATCAGCGTCCTCCCCCTCTGTAGCCCAACATCTTCCCTTTCCATTTCCATCTCCTTATCTCTCTCTGTCTTTTCTTTATCGGAATCACTCTTTGGGGGCACTTTTAAGGCACGTCTCTTGGGCATTTTTCTTGATTAATTGTTTTACTTATGTACTCATGTATAAGCACATGGTCACACTGGCAGGAACTGCTAAGTGATGTAAAGTGTAACAGTGTTGTGCAATGTTGTCGAAAAGTAAGGCACTTCCTCTATAGAACAGTTTATTATTGAAAATTCAATTAATTTCTTCAATTTTCATCTCTGAAACTATGTATCTTTGATAGACATACAATTTAATTCCATTTTGGAGTATTTCACATTTTTACTAAATGCTTTTGCCCCCAAGGAGAGCTTTTACTCTCCATCTCTTACGAAATTCTAACCGGAAACGCAGTCGTTAATGTACCTCCTATCCATCCACACCTCCATTAGCCAGTGGTATGCAACGTTCTAAGAATTCCCCCCCAAGAAACCCACACCCCAACTCCAGACAACACACACAAAGTTATTGAGGCAAAGACCGTTCCGTTAGTCTACCATTTATAAACCTTTTTCCGGTTCTAATGACACGACCAGGAGGCCAAGCCCAAAGGCGTCCCATAAGTGTACAAATTGTACTCACATTTCACTCTGAACAAACTCCATTAATTTCTAAATTCTATATAGACAGCCATATATGGCAGACACACAAACAACAGAGAGAGGGAGACTGACTGACATTCAGACAAAAGAGAACCAAGAATCCAAGCAAACAATCCAAATCCAAATCCGAACCACAGCTCCAACAGCACCACCACCTCCCAAGGCGACTACGACAGTGAGGGGGTCTGTGAGTCATATAGTATGCACTTTGGTGCCTACCCGAGTTTCTGTTCAATGGAGCCCCCAACACAGAACACAGACTGGAGACCTGTAAGTGGGCCGCCGATCAACAGACACACACGTGTCCCTCTATGGCCATATCGGTGGAGCTGTGCCCACGTTAGAAGGCTCCCTCCAACCCTCAATCCCCCAGAGCCCCCCCTGGACTTTTGCAGTTCATTAATTTTCATTGTCAGGCTTTATTTTCTTCGTTTTTTTTTTTTGGCGTCTGCTATGCAAATGTCAAAACTTTTAATGCTCAACCGAAAGGAAAAATGTCACAAGGCGGAATGAGTCACAGAGACACAGAGCGACACACAAACTGCTGCCCCCACCGATCTCTGGCTTTAGTTTTGTTTTTTTTTTTTTGGGCGACTGTCCCCACGATTACATAACAGACTTTTGGTTTTTCTTTTCTTATTTTTTTTTTTTGGTTAAATTATGTAAATTTTTGAGTCTTTTTGGAGCCTTTGGCTTTGCATTGGATGTCTGTATGTATTTTTCTTTGTCTTCAAATCGAGTGCCGATGCCGGCATAGTTCTAAGTCTTTAAAAATGCGGCAACTGATATTTGATAGGCTCGTAGTCCCCCCCCAACTCCCTACACTTATTTAGGGGTTCCACACAGCCATAGATCTTTTCCATTTCCAAGTGTTTGCTCTTTGGTCTGTGCCCCATGCCTCGTGCTTGCACAATGACAAAATTCTTTGATATTTTGTTGATTTTAATTAGAGAAGAGACACAGAACAGAAAAGTGGATGTGTGACAAGTGCACTTCTCTTGGGCTGCATGTGCTGCTGCATTCTATCTACAAAAACTTTCTAAGTCAACATTTTACCAAATGACAATAGGAATGTCAGTGGAAAATGTAGGAAAAATGTAATGAAAGATGACGGGCAATGATGTTGATGAAATGTATGTCCAAAATTTGATGGAATCAATGTGGAAAATTGAGTGTATAGTGTGTGGAAATGTGTCTTGAAATGGATAATATAAATGTGAAACTGAATGGCAATTATCTTTTGGGGAAATTGTAAAAATATATTTTTTTTAACGACTGAGGGTTTAGCTGCCCTTTTAGATATTCCTATGAGGCTGTTTTTCATACTTAATTATTTTTTGTTTGAACAAAATATACAATTTAAGGCAATTCTAAATTTTTTAAATCTCCTCTAAATTGAATAAATTTTTTAGAATATTTACATGCCTAATTTAGGGATTTAATTTAATTTAAACGGAAGTTGATGGATCTATACATCTAAATGAGCTCAAAATTACATTTTTTGTCCACAATTTAAACGAAGTTTGTCTTACCATACACCCAAATATATCTCTAATCATGATATGCATGAATATTCATCCAATTTTCCAATTCTAAGCTCGCTTATGCATTCATTTTCTTTGCTCTCTTTTTCCATTTACCGTCGAATGGATCTGCAAACCTTAATCTATTCCCTAAAGCTGCCCCAAACTCAATGAAACTCAGTGAAAAATTACCTTAAATAAAGCCAAAACACACACAAAAATGATGGGTAAATGGAAACTGAAACAAAAGTGAAAACTTTCACTTTTTTGATACTCATTTTTCGTACACACGCACACACACAGAAACACACACACCAGAGATCAGACACTGGCAGACCTTTATGTTTAGAGTCGGACTTTAAGTTCCACACCACTTTAAATCTGACTGTTATTTCATTTATTACCATAAATTTGAATTCCCGTTTACATCATCGAGCGGGCAGAGCGAACATCGTCCCTCTCTCCAGCTCTGAAAAAATAAAGAATTATCAGAGCTGGAGACGTGGTCTTGGGGTTTGAGGTTGAGTTTGGGTTTTGGGGGCGCTTTTCTCCGCCATAACACGTTGATTTTTTAAAGGTGTTGTAGGTGTGTTTTTTGGGATATTTTTTTGGTTTATTTTCGTTGTATTTTGAGGTCTGCTTTTTTAATGCGATGATTTAAAAGTTATTTTCGCTTTCATTTCGTTTAAGCATTTTGGCTATTAATCAGTTATGAGTCGAGTCGAATGGAGAGTCGGAGAGACGAGCAGAATATCTCATTCAACAGATGATTGCATAAGGGGCTCTCTCTGTAGGGGGGAGCCTTTACGTATAGCCCCCCTCCGTGTCTCATTTATCTTACAGTTTGTTTTTTTTTTTCAATTAAAACTCTACCTATTTGAAATGTTTTTATTTTTACGCGCTGCATAGATAACATTTTTAATTTTCGCTTCGCTTTGTGGCACACGGAAAGGGTCCCCAGGTGGCAGTGCCAGTATTTGATATCTCAAGCCGTGGGTAACAAACAGTAACATGCATGCCAAATACTTTAGATAAAAACCACATTAACATGGTCTTCAAATAGTACAATGGCAATGGCGATGGCGATTGGCTGGTGTTTTGTTTTGCGGAAATGGTACTACTTGTAAATGAAATGCGGGTGCCAGCAAGGTGTTCACCTTCAACGAGGGAACGCAGGGAGCTGGAGCTGATTGAAAAAACTTGACACAATATAATGATAGAAGTTGGGGTAGAGTTTACGTGGCACTCGGATAGGTTTTTGGCTGCAAATAGGCTTATATCTTTACAACTTTTTAGCAAAGAACATTCTAATACTAACCAAATATTGCTATTTTATGGCAATATTTTTAAATTCGTATTCCCTTATATGTTACTTGTAAAATATCAAACAGTCAAAAGATATTTACTAGAGTCAAAGAAAAGCTGAAAATAATCATCATATCATATGAATGTCTCATTTATCTTACTATTAAGATCTCAAAAATTCTTCTGATTTAATAATTTCCCTCAACTTTCTGCCAGACAACAAGATCATTTAGACAATCTACCTTTCTTTGGGACTCTTTTATAAGTCGAAACTATGCAGATGATCACATTTGTCAATGTTAAGAACTCCCTATTGTATCCATTGGTACGACCCTTAACCCAGTTATGAGACTACGGAGTAGAATCCAACAAAAGGCGACCACCACTGGGCCAGAAATCGAGTATTTTTAGATTCTCTCACAGAGGCAGAGGAATGTTTAAAAATTTCAATGACATTTCTTTTGGTTGAAGCGACGACAATGGCAGGCCCTGAACTTTCGTTTAATTTTTGTTGTAGTTTTTTTTTATTGTTTTTAACAATATTATTGTTTTTCCATTCTGCTTCACATGTGCACAGATGTTTTTTCGTGTGTTTATTTAAATTTAAAACTTATACAAAACTTGTTTACAGCATTTTTTCGGTGTCATTTTTGTGGCTGGGGTGGGTGCAGTAGTCGATTTAATTTAATTTATTTTCTGTAATTTTTTGTATTTTTTATATAAAAAATATAAATAAATAAAAGCGTTATGTGTTTTAGGGAAAGAGAGAAATACTTTTGGCATTCATTTACATACATTTCCATCCAAGAAACATGTTAAATGCATTTTGATCTTTTTTCCGTGCCTTTGTCTTTGTCTTAATTTATATGATTTTGAATTTCTTTTTTGTTTGTTTTTTTTTTTGCGGTGTGTGTATTGCTAATTATTGTATTTACCTGTTGAATTTATTTTATTGCTGGCGGCAGCATTTCTGGCGATTCTTTGTTTGTCAGCAAACTCCAATAACAGTCGAAAGACATTCCAGAAGTTGTGTAATTTCCAGCAATTTTCATTGAATTATTTTGATTGGTTCAATGTCAGAGGGTTTTGGGTATCTTTTAGGGTGACAGACATTATAATATTGATCAGTTTTGATATACAAATTCTTTAATATAACTCTAAAAATCGGAACCTACTTATTGCATTTTTCGGATAGTTTTTTTCTTTTTTAATACGTACAATATGCTCGCAATAATGTTCATTCAACTTCATTCAATTTATGATTTAAGAGGTGCCTTGACTTTTTCTACTCATATTCCCGCTTTCACAGAAATGAATATCCATTAAAAATATTGTAAAATTCTACTCCAAGCTTCAAAAAATACTTTCCCACCCTGTGAAGCCCTTAAATGTAACTGATTTTTATATGAGCAGGAAGTTCTATTTGCTTAAATACTTGGCATACGTGTGCCAGTGCGCCAGACACAGACTACCCCAATGGAATGGACTGGAATGGCTTTAAAAAGTGGCATTGGGTTACCCGAATGGATTCTCATTCTTTGTGGATTCTTTGCGGCGTTTGCTTTTGGCTGGAAACCATGTTTAAAGAGGAAATTAGGGGCGAGTCGACAGTTGTAATGCCTCTTGGGTGCCTCTGGGGGTCTAAGCGGCTTGCGCCTCCTCTGGTTGCAGGTTGCTGGTTGCACTTTCATGTTCACAAGGTTTCCTCCAACCCCCCTCCCGCACTTCTCTGATTCTCTGAGAAGGGGCTTTGGACTACCGAGATACCTGAAAGCGCATCCGAGTGCTACCGACAGGCAGATGCTAATTAACAGACAAGTTTTTTTTTTTTTGTGTCCACATACTCGTACACACATATTTATTTATTGCATGGCTTTAAAGCGAGTGTAATTAACTGCATTTACAGTTAAAATTGGTTCAGTTAGAAGACTGGTTACGGCCCACAGTTCTCTCTACAGCGAATAGATCCGCACTCTCCACACACATTAAAGGATGCCAGGCATCGTCTCCCCATCTCTCCCTATCTATAAGATTTACCCCGTACGTCTCTCCTTTATCTATCTGATCTACAACCGACTAATGTCCACGATATTTCATTTTTAATTACAGATCTCAGTGACGGCAATTTGTGAAAGAACGAAAGCTGCAAAGAAGCTCGTGTTTTGAAGGTAAGTCGTGGGCTAAGAGAGTGGGATTAGACCACGAATAGCAGTAGTAATTGCTAAAACATTTCCTCCATTCAAAAGTGTTGTCTTTTGTGCAATTGAAATGCCAAATATACCTTTCCATATTTCACCATAAAATATGCATAAAATAAGAAGCCGCAAAAATGCCTGAAAGAAAAAAAAAACCCTAATGGGGTATATGACACCATTCACTAAATACGCTATTTATGCATATACATATAAAATACAAATACATATATACAGCCGTCATCGTGACTAAGAGCCTACAGAGGCATTTCATTTTACCAGACAAAACAGCAGACAGAAATTCATTTCACAATAAAATGCAATCGTGTGGAAAGCCTAGAATCGAAGAATGTGATCGCAGGCAATTTTTTAATCGAAAATAGTCAATTTTTGTACAATTATGGTACTGACAATGCCATCAGTTATATTAACTTTTAATTAAATAAAAAAAATATATAAAAAAATAATACCTTTGATGATATTTTAGAGCATTTACAGAACTCAAACATTGCAACAATCTGCCAAAAACTATCAATGTAAAAGATTCATATTTAATTATAAATGTGAACATGCATTTAAATTTTTAATTCTAAATAAATCCCTTAATAGAACCTCATTATTGAGCTTTCAGAACATTTCTCTTACAATTTTACCAAAGACACTACTGTTTTGCCTTAACAGAACTGCAAACAGTGGCATGTGCCATGTAAATAATAAGCATGAGATACAATTCACGAGATATATTTCGTAGCCCTCTCTCCGCACCAATCCAGTTAGCGTACAATTTTCGATGGTAGTTTAACCGGTTTGCTAATCGTTCTGACTAAAGCCAAATCTTTCTACTAACTTCGGATGTAAGGGTCTTATCATGTTTTTGTTTTGGCTTTTTTAATGGCGATTGAAAGTTCAATAAACTTTAAACCTCTTGTAATTGCGGCTGTAACTGGCTAACTGTCAGTTAACCTATAGTTAAGAGGAAGTTTCTAAGAGCCCAAAAGAGAGAGAGAGAAATCTTTAATTTACTTTGACAGCCAGCTAGAAAATTTACAACTAACAGAAATAAAAAACGAAAGTAAAATGTGCATCGAAGTAAAACTAAAAAAAAATAAAACTTTGAGAAAGATTTCACCAATTTTACGAACCGTTAGTTGCATTAAAAGCCCCAAAAAAGCAAAAACCTAACCAAAGGAAAGGAAAGAAAATAAGAAAACAGCTGAAAAAAATGCAAATAATTTTGAGCCAAGTTTTAGCTACGTTTTTTGGCTAATTTGTTGCTAAAACCAAACCGAAATCAACAACGTTCCAGCAGCAGCAACAGCAGTGGCGGCAGCAGCGTAACACAAACATTTCGCCTGCTAGCAAATTGTTTTTAATAGCAAGCAAATTAATGATTTTTAAACATGCAAATTAAATTTAGAGAAACAAAAAATAGAAACAAGAAAGCGCGACTATAGCGAAGGCAACGAAGATTTGGATACACTTTTCATTTGGATTGAACGTAAAAGTTCTTTTGAAAGAAATTAATTCTTAGCTCCGAACGCGTCATTAGCTCAGCAAATTTCCCATAAATGAAAGGATAAACTTCTGAAAGAATTTGATATAGGTTCCACTTGAGATATATAAACAAAGAAAAAGGCAAATTTATTCTAACTAAAAATCATCATAAAGTTCTACCACCCTTTCGAAAGAGTATTTAAAAACATAAAAAAAACCCCCTTGAAAGACGTCTATAATCAAAAATATCCACATGATTGGGGGGATGGAATACCTCACAGTAGTATGCGAAAAACTTGATCTACAACATTCTGCGTTTCAATCCCCCAACTAATTGTAAAATGATTAACAAAAAAAGCTCTTCAGCGCTGCTTGAGAGCGAAGCTCTTCATCGACTTGACCAGCAAAAAAAAGGGTTTCATTCAAAGGTTTATTGACCTTTTAATTAAATTAAAGCAAAAGAACAGCAACGATGGTAGAATGGTTGAATGAATGGCGCAAGAGATCCACAGAGCCACAACAGAGCAACGGGCATTACGCGCATTTTGTTCTGGGGGTTTTCTGTCGGTTCGGTTCGGTACGCCCTTTCTTCTAATCCAATTAGAGAGGAGAGCTCTTGCAGAGACCAAAGCAAAAAGAGGGCATAAACCGATTCACCATGATGTTGTATATATGTATATATATAGTAGTAGATATATGGAATGTGGAAGGTAGAATGTGTGCTGCTAGAATCAAAGCTTACTTACAGTTGGCTGACCTCCTAAAAAAAAGAGCAAACTTTAATGGCAAAAAGCGAGGGACTTAGGTAACTGATTTTTCGCAGTTAAAGAACGTTTACATAACCAACGGAAATGGCAGTAAAATCTCTACTTAGCGGACAGACACAACAGTTCCGGGTAGATACATATATGTAGTAAAAACGAGAGAGAGATGATAGCTACAAAGTTTGTTTTTTAACAGATCTTAAGATCTAAATAGGAACAATAATTAAGCTCTACGCAAGTCCTTACTGCATTGATGCTGCTGACATCGATTCGACTCCAGACGCACAAGCGAACTCTGGAAAAGAGAATCGCCATGAATAAACTAAACCCAAAAATTGGAAACGTTTGAATCATCATTCATTTCTCACTACTGTTCTTGACTCAACTTTCATAGATATAATATCGTTTAGTTCCAACCATTCCCTGGTGCAGTGGAAGTCAAAGTTTAAGCCCACCAAACACGCGGAAGTGAACAAAGTAACACGACAGCTTATGGCACTAATATACCATACAATACTCGAAAACTATCCACCGAAAACATTTGTCAAACACGCGTCAAACCTGAAACTCTGCGACTCTGTGACGACTCTTTCGCCAATCAATCACGAAAGCGAACAGCCAAACAGTCAAACAGCAAAAAGAAAGAGGAAACCGAGCGCAAAACATTCACAGATTGAATGAAAGTAATTTGAATAGTATTCGAGTGTTTGGGTGTTTGGGTGTTTGGAGGGAGAGACCCCGCGGACCCGAAAGAGTCTACTACCTGGGAGGGAGTCTACTACATACTACAGAGTGACAGGTAGTTTAACAATCACATTTCACACTTTACCAGAGGGTTTGCCAAAAGGTATTGTCAATAGTTGTATGCCCCTGCCACCTCTCTCTCTCTCGTTCGCTCTCTGCGTGTGTGCGCGCCCTCTGCACGTGTCACCGATCCGTGTAGCGTACTTCATATCTCATATCTATTGAGTTGCATGCAACATAACTTCCTTCTTTTATTAGGGGCACAAAACTCCACTCCACTACACTCCAGAGTTTTATGACGTTTTTCTTTTCTTTCAACTGATTTTCTGTTAAAAATCAGTCAGCGGTCAGCAGTCATAAACCGTTATGCAAGTTGATGGAAGGGAAATGGAGGTGGAAAAACTCTAGAAAATAAAATAAGTCATTTTTCCAAGTGTTTAGGTTTTCATTGTTTTTTCATATACCCTAGCATAAGGAGGGTATTATGGAATACGGAGAATAAAAGTTGCTAAAATTCAAATTAGAAATATATTTATCAATACAAAAATCTTAATTCAAAGAATATTTCCCATTGTTTCTGCATTGATGTTTAAAGGAAGAGGAAATTCTTCATTATATTCATCTTATCATAGAAATACAATTTAACGATATGGAGCTCTAATTAAAAGGAATACTCAGGAATTAGTAAGACAAATTAAGGTCTGATTAGCATTCATTCCAAAAAATAAATATAAATTCAAGGGTATCTACACTTCGGCTTTTCAAAGTTTATCCTTTTAGGGGGGGGGGGGCTTTTCTTTTAGAGGAGCCCTGTCACTGGACAGTCATTCTCTGTTCTGGTCTCCCGCTCTGGTCTCCAAAAATCAGGTCAAATGTTGCGGGAGATCATTTGTCAACGCCCCCCTTCCGCTCAGCTCACCCGCAAAAGAGATCGATGGAATTCTTGAAAAGCTGACAATTTAATTGACCATCTACAGAGTTTTGACCCATTTCCATAACATTTACCGTTCGTTCATTGCATCATTTTCTATGGATAGATCTTTCTTTCTTTCTTCGTTCAACTATCTCCAACTCCCGCATAGGTTTTTGGTTCTCTTTTGTTCGAGCAGGAGGGAGGGTTCTTCTCGTTTGATAGTTCTGGTTGCCTCATTAAGATTGTTGTTTGAGATCGTTTACATTCGATGATCGTTTGGTCTGAGAAGTCGTTTACATTCTTGCACTAGGATTTCATTGAGGGAAAGGTAGGAGAACGAGAACGAGTACGAGTATATGTCAAATGCCACCTCAATGGGCCACTAATTAATGTCCAAACACACACACACACAAGTGTCGAGGCCGCTTGAAGATGCAACCGGAGATTCTTTATCGGAAATTGTACAGGTAGAACTGCTTTAAAAGAGGGATTCCTGCAGTTCCACTCAGCAGAGTAGAAGACACTAAAGGTCACCGCATAGTCAGGTAGATGTTCCCTTCCTTCGACTGTTATCAGCGCAATGTCCTTTTCCTTCCAGGCCATACTCGTATTTATGCAATGCCCCGCTTCGGTGCGGTGTTCCTTTGTTCTATGATCCCTCCTCCCTATAGCTTTCCTTTTCTCTCGGCTTTTCTTTACTTTTTGATTAATTTCCACACACTTTGAACCTGTCAGGAATCCATATCCATATCTATTCGGGCACAGACACCACCCAAGGTGAGCGATTTTGGCTAGAAAATTGTAACAGTTCTGCAGGTTCTGCCCCCCGTGTGGCATGTCTTAAGTCCAAGCTGTTGAGGCATTGGCACGTCCCTAAAAGGCGACAAAGTGTCACACCAGAGAGCCGAGCCGAGACGAGACGAGACCCTGTTCCACAGATTAGCCTCCTCCTTTCACTTTTTCTTTCGTTTCTGTTTGTATCCAAGGCACAGCTGGAGGCACCCGCATCCTACAGGTCGCGTAGGGTGGCCCAAAAAGAACTCACAGTCGTTGGGATTAGAATACGGAATTGCTGCAGGTCCCAGGGCCCATCCATTAAATGTTTTAGTTTATGTTTTTTGATGAATCAGAGGAGGAGGTCTGGCAGGCTCTAACAGATTGAAATGTACACTTGGGAAATGTTTTTGGAGGCTTTCTTCATTTAAAATCAACAAAATTAAGCATAAATTAAGATTTACTGTCATCAAATGTTGAAGTTCGTAGAAAGACACATCTACTCCCATTCTTTTAGATATTTGTAGTTCCATGATCTGTTTTCTATGATGAATCTACCTGGATGAGCTCTTGTTGGCTTAAAAATTCATTGCAAATTGAGGAAATATTCTTTCACTTAAAATTACTTTATTTCAGATCTCAGAAACTTGCTTAAAAAAGACAGACCTACTCCCGTAATAGCTATACCTATTTATCTAAGATCTTCTTTAGATTTTCCCTTAGTTTTTCTTTTGGAAACCATTCCCGGAATACCCTAGCCAAATAAAAAGACAGTCCCGTTTGATAGATTAGCCACATTTGTTCACTCTCCCAAGGATCCCTAGCCTTGGGCTATGTTTGAGAGGAACCTTTAGAGACACTTTTTATCCGCAAAAACAGCAGGAGATGACAGCAGCAGCGGCAGCAGCAGAGGATCAAGGGAACAAAAGGCAGAAGAAGGTAATACCGGTACCTGTTCGCATTCCCATTCCTCTCTTGGAAATTAAATCTGCGACAAATGTTTAGGCTTATGGATGGGATGGGTGGCAGAGGGAGAGAGAGGCGTTCCCTAGTGGGCGCTACCTTTCCCTCTATTTATTTTAGTTAATCCAAGAGATCTGCGGCATTAACGAGATTTTAATATTTTCAAAAGCAAGACGATTTTTTTTCAACATCTCTCATTTTCCATAGCTAGAGGCGACTCTCGGGGTGGGCCCACTGGCCGGGTAAGGCGGACCTGGTCCGAGCCCCGTTTCGAGCCTAAAAAGGCAGCAACAGCAATTCGTCTTGGCCAATTAAGACAAATTTGTTTAGTCTCTAGGCCGGGGCTTAGACTGTTTCAGACTCTGTCATCGGAGCCAGAGCGCAGAGCAAAGCGATCGTTCGATTCCAGTGGCTGGGGCTGGGCTGGGGAGATTCGAATTTATAATAAATCTTGAAGCGGAGAGGAACGATCGATACTGCCGAGTCGATATGAAATATTTATAAAGCGAATATGGTAAAATCTAGTTAGACAAATGATTAGATGGCCAACAAACAGCATAAAAGGGGCTAACAAATGGACACATGTCCACACAAAAGCAGTCGCCGATCTCGTCTCTGACTCTGTCGCTGGCTCTGATTTCTCGTTTAAGATAATTGGTTTATGGATTTGCCAATCAATTGATGGATAATTAGGATAGGCCGAACGAACAAACAAAACATATGTCTTTGATAGCAATTTCTGATTTAGTATAACGTATTGGGGCTTATTATAAATTAAGTAAGTTGAGCTGCGAGTCTAAAGGCACTTTTAAAAGGTTTAATATTTAGATTTTTCAATGAAATATTCAATTTCCGAAACAAGGAATAAAAAAAAAGATTTTTTTAACGGATTTTGATGAAACAAGACATGTCTTGGATTGAACTATGAGACTTAAGGAGCTCTCAAGGCTTCTACATCACTATGGGTAACCATAAAAACCAACAATTTATGGGAAATTTCAAACATAATAAAAACAAAGGATAAAACTTGTCTTTCAATAAATAATTTATGCAGAGTTTTGTGGTTTTAATATGTTTGGACTTTTACAAGCCTATAAATTACTTGCAGGAGAGTCTTTTATCATCTGTCTATCATAAAATGCCTCAGCCCTATATTATTTCCAAACATATTTATTAAAGACTCTTTTTGATTTTTATATGTTTCGGCTATAAAATCATTTGTCAACCGCTGGGAATAGAGTTCTATATCATATGACTATCATAAATTCTATAACGTACATACGAGACCCCTATATTATTTTCTCATTCATTCTCTCATTCTCATTAAATGTAGTATCTTAAATCTCAAAATCTTGATAAAGAACGTTTTTATCATTTTCTTAAATTAAAATTCATAAATTTCTATAGAGAAAAATTATATATCATTTTCCAAACAACTTTCTTAAATATTCTTAAATTTTTTTATGTTTTGGCTGTCAAAAAAATCTCTCAAGAAGACTCATACATAATTTACCTGTAAAAAAATATTAAATTACTAAAATAATAATAAATAAAAAGATAAATAAATACATAAAATTTCCCTACCATTATCTTTGTCAAAAAACAACTATTTTGAAAACCACAAACATCCTTCTAGACATCTGATCCAATCCTTAATTGAGTGTAGTATAATGATATTCATAAATCTCTACGACAAAAGTATCTATGAATTTCCATTGTGCAACTTTCCCATCGAAAGAGAGAGAGAGAGTGAGTGGACGAGGAAAGAGCACAGCTGTTGCTGCTGTTTCTGTTTTTATGGTTTTTTCTCTACGTGTGGTATGATTATGGCTTTAACTTTTAACTTAATTTGGAAATGCTTTATGTGTGTTTTATGTGCTTTTAGTTTTGGTTTTGTGTTTGAATTGGAATTTTCTTTCTGTGGATTGCACTGCAGCCTATCATCATCATCATCATCCATGGATGGGGGGAGGCTCTTTATGATTTAATTAGTTTCAAGCACGCGCAGCAAACACCGAGGAAAACAGAAGAAGAAACAAATGAAAATCAAATGAAAATGGAAGGAAAAGCTAAAGCTGCCAAGCTACAACCAAATGACTGAGCACCAGTAGACTTCGACTTCGACTTCATTTTGCTGCTGCATTCATTTTTTTTTCTCTGTTTGCGTTAGTTTTCCTTTTTAATTGCCATTTTTAACCATGTTTTTTGTTTTGTTTTACCATTTTTAAGCATTTTTTTAACCACTTTACAGCTCATAAAGCTAGCAAAAAAGTTTCTGTTTTTCTGTAGCGTAACGAGGTCGACCGAGAGGTCTGCTCTGCTGCCTCCAAGAGAACCTCCCATCTTACTTAAGTTGTAGGTGAAATCATATAATATATAATATGAAATAATCCCTTGGATATGTAACACTCTTTCGCCAACTGTCATAATTGTGTGTGTGTTCCGGAAGTGTCTGTTGCAACGAAAGAAATAAATACATAAAGAAAGAACCTTCAACAGTAGACCCCCTACACCACCCCACCCCCACCCACATTCAATTCAAGGTCGTTTGCCCCATGGTCTGCAACCAATTTTCAGCTTGTTTGAAAATTAATAAATAAATGAGCTATTGTTGTAAATTAATGTTGAAAAAAAGGCGACAACAAAAGGGGGGACACACCACACTCCATTCCACTCCGCTCGCATGAAGATAAGAGAAAAACCGAAAATGCAGCCTAAAAATCGATAGCTGGATCGTTGGCTCGTTGGCTCGTAAATTTAATTAGGGACCATAAAAAAAAGCAAATCAAAAATTCAATGATGTGGGGAACCGTCGCTCCAAAACATACGTCACAGCAATGGAAATACATAAGTCATATTGATGGCTCAATCTGTCAGCGGAAAATGTGTGTTTTCGGTTTCTGTTCGTATTTATAATCGCTTTTGGGGTCTCTTCCCAAATGTCCAAATGGAAGGTTACACGACACTTAATGGGGGAATATTGATTGGGAGGAAGCTACTATAAAATATAATATATTTATTTATGATATTTTGGTAAAATATTTGAGATATTTATTGGCTTTAGATAGGATAGGGCAGCAGGGAGCAATTAATTCCTCTTTTCTATTCAAAGAATTATTATAATAGTCTATAATAATAAAAAATGAATAAAAAAAAATAAGAACTAAGAATAATACTAATTAATAAAACAAAAATGTATATACTAATACAAAATAAATTATAATTTCATTAATATATGTTTGGATCTTTTGATGTTTTGATTTTCTAATCCATTAATATATGTAAACAAATCTCTATCATTTATTGCCACCTTTTCCATTGTTATATGTTCACTTAATCCTCTTTTTATGTCGTAATTCCCATCATAAGCAAATGCCAAAGATTGCTTCAATGAAAATTACAAAAGAAATACATACATATGTATGTACAAATGTAAGTGAAAAATGTCTGTGACAACTTAATGGATTGCTAAATCTTTGATCGTCTAATCATTCGAGACATGATATCGTACGACTGACTGCTGACTGTGTATGCAATGCGGTTTAATTGTTGAAATGATTACGAATATGCAGACGAATGAATGTATCTACGGGTTACGTTTGCATCTCACAGATTGAATGTGTAACTAGTTTGAGCAACAGAAATTGCTTGGATTACGAGTATAATTACGAGAAATAATTGCATGCCATCTGCATTTTGTCTCGTTAAATAATATTTTTGCTATAATTTCCATCTTTCTCCAAATATTAAATAGTATTTTATAACTCTACTTTCCAGCGCTCTCTAAAAAACAAACAAACAAATAGACATGACCATGATGCAGTCATTGCCCGACGCCCAGTAGCAGGAACCAACAGGAACCACCCTACAGCCAGCAGATCCTTGCCAACCAATCAATATGTTCGGTTTGTTGAGCAGCTCCCAAATCTATGGACTACAACCCGCACCAACCGCAGCAGATCATCAAGCCACAGCAGAACCCTCAAAGAGCAACAGCCTGCCCCACAAGAAGGGTGCCACAGCTGCCGCGCAGCATCGCAGATCCACCAGCAGCCTCAGCGACACGGGCGGCAAGTTCTTTTCCCACTTGAGCGGCAAATCGCCAAGCCAGTTCATCGAAAAGTTCATCAAAAGCGAATTGCTCAACGGCTACGACAATCTCAAGTGCCACCAGAGTGGTGGAAAGTCGGCAGCAGCATCCCCAGCCGATAACCCCAGCAGCACTCCCCTGTACTCCAATCTACAGACATCTTCGGATTGGGGCGGCTTCAGTTGCCTCCAGGGTAGCTATCGGAGCCACGGCGACGCCGAGTTCTATGAGGCCGTGCAGGTCAAGTCCACAGCCACACAGCAACAGGCACAGCCCCAACCACAATCACAGTCACAGTCACAGTCGTGTGGCAGCAACGAAGTAAATATGCGCTCCAAGGGTACATCCTCCTCCACCATCCTGCTGCAGCACTACCAGAAGCTGCCGGAAGCCACTTTGGAGCCAACGTTCAACACCCAAGCAGCTGGCCATACACCAGCGTACAAGAAATTGGGATTTGGTTCACGTTTGCAGAAGCAAAATGTCGAGCAGGTGAGTCGAAAGAAGTGCAAGAACTTTGGGCAGAAAAATAGTCAGGGAAGGCTACAGTTACAGGGCATCCCCTAGATACTTCTCCGCCTTTGTTAATCTTCCACAGAGATTTAGCTGCCTATCTCCGTAGGTAACTCAAGCAAACATTACGACACTTTCCCATAACCCAGAGACACTCTGTACAA
Source organism: Drosophila obscura (assembly GCF_018151105.1). Taxonomy (NCBI): domain Eukaryota; kingdom Metazoa; phylum Arthropoda; class Insecta; order Diptera; family Drosophilidae; genus Drosophila; species Drosophila obscura. The sequence continues at coordinate 5,408,393 of NW_024542766.1, read as the reverse complement.
CGTTTTTCTGTACCCTGATAAAGTGAATCTCTAAACAAATAGCCGTGGAAATGTGTCACCGCAAACACCGCGAAGACTTTTTGCCCTTGATTGCTTTCTAATGAGCGGGAAAGTGGCCCACTTTTAATGATCGCCTTGGCCGTAATTACTTGACCGACATTCAAAACAGAGATATTGCATCACCTTTTAGCCCGTAGTTCTGTCTGTCTGTCTGTCTGTCTATCTGTTGCATGTTTCGCATAGCCCGGACACGTATGTATCTCCCATCTGCATCTGCAGATGCACGTACAGACGTGTGATACTCATATCTGTTTGGGCTGACATATCATGCAGATATAGACCTTCATTGGACATTGCTTTCGGGGGGTCAGTGGAGTACAACAAAGAGTCAAAAACAATGCCATATATTATAGCCCCCCACCAACCGAAAAGGCGTTGAAATAATATATGAAAATATATATATAGCGCCATGTATATTTGTGTGATATATTTTTGGCTACAATCATCCCCTAAGCAGATGATAAGATAGCAGGAGAAAGGCAGTGAAAGTGTATGGGATGCAAACGAACAGCAGGTACTCTTCAAAATAGGTAGTGGCATATACTCGGCAAACTTAGGAGGGTTTGAAATACCAGAAGTAGAGGCTTTCCATCACTGAACATACTTTTAAATAATATATAAAGTCCTAACTCTATGTAGTGTTGCCTTCAAGTTTACGAGTATTTTAAAACATATTTTCAATCCCTGTTCCACTCGAAAACATTCACTGAATGATGCAAATTTCGTTGACTCGCTGTAGAAATGTCCCATAAGTGTAAGGCTGCTTTGAATTCCTGTTTCCTAATGTCTTTTCGTTGAAATTTTTCCCGAAAATGTAGACAGACTCAATCCCCATGGTATAACAAATTTAAACCCATAGTTTGAGCTACCAAAAATCCCTCTTCGCCAAGAGTATTACCCTAAAGTAGCATGCCCATTGCAGGTGGTGGGCTCCCTGATGGGTAAACATGTTAATCCCATTCCCAGAGCCCACAAACTGTGCGTCATTTGCATTACAATTCGAGTCCAGAGATAAAATAAATATAGCTCCCTGGCTATCAATCAGCGTTAGACCTGCACGACACTTGTCATTGGGAGGGCTCCAGGCAGAGTTCATTGCTGGGAAAATGGTGGGAAAATGGAAACATTTTCATGTGTTAGGACACTCGAAGGTAGCCAAAGGAGAAACCTATTAGCCATACTCCAACTAAAACCCTTTTTATTTGTATCCAATCCACAGAACTCGGACAACTCGCAGACCTCTTCCCGGAATGCGCGCAGCAGTGGCAGTGGCAGCGAGGTGCAACGCTCCTCTTCGGGTTCCAGTTCCTCGGGCGCGGTTCCTGCTGCCACAGCGGTGGCGTCCTCTCCGGAGAGACTCCAGCGGAGACGTCTGCTGCAGATGATCTCCAACTATGATCAGCAGAACAAGCAACTGCATCGGGATCTGGCCAAGGAGAAGCGACGTCGCACTGAGGAGCTGGCCTGCGTTGTAAAGTCCTTGATCTGTTTCGAATCGAAGCTAAAGAACGACATGAAGAGCGTCAATCAGCGGCTGGTGGACAGGGACACAGAGATCTGTCGTCTGATGCGACAGAATCGGGCACTGAGGAAGCGTTTGGAGGATCAGCAGCCGGATGAGGGCATAGCAGATCAGGACTCGGACGAATGTCTGGTGCTGGAGGCTTTGCAATGCCAGAATTGCCGCAAGCAATTCTATGACATTGAAGTGACAGCAAGCGGCACACAGACGTGCAGCAAAGAGTTGCAAGGCGTGGGCGGAAAGGGTGAGTCTCCGACAGCAATTTCCTGCTCGAAAATTCCTCTCTTAATCGCTGATTTTCCTCTCATTTTGTAGCAGAGCCTGGCTCTTCCAGCGATGACACCGTCTCATCGTCGTTCTACGGCGCCAGACGCAGCGTCCGGTACACCAGCAAGCGCACGGCGGGCACTTTCCGGGACTATATGCGCTCTCGGGCCATGCACATCGATGATGCCGCCTTGGAGCAGCAATCAGAGGAGAATACCAGCAGCATCTCGCGCGAGGACTCCCAGACGAGCTACGAACAGCTGCACAACTATTCGCGGGCCATGGAGCGCATGCACGGCGTGAAACCCGCCTCCATGGAGGATGGGGAATACTCCGAGCAGAGCAGTCTGGAATTGGAGCAGCAGCAGCAGCAGCAGCAACGGAGGCGGAACAGCTCTTCGAGTCGCAGCAGCAACAGTCGCAGCAGCAAGACAACAACTCCACAATTAATGGAGGAAGATGATGGCATCTTCTCGCCCACCCAGGATGACGAGGACTTTGATGAACTTGATCCCGAGCAGGAGCAGCAAATGATGTCACGCGGAGCCCTGAAAATCGTACAGCGACGGTGTGCCGACTTCTCGGAGGCCTCTCCCAAGCAGATATATGAAACGACCACCGATGATTGGTATGCCAGTGCCTCGGACCAAGAGGAGACCACAGCCTCCACAGCCAGGGTGTCGACTGTCAAACCGTATGGCCATGGTGCCGTCAATCCCGTGCTTGAGTGCGTCAATCAGATCCTTCTGCAGCAGTCCATGGAGGAGACACTGCGGGAGCCCACGCCCAAGTCCGCGATGGCTGGAGCTGCCTCGAATCTGCCACGCAGAAGCTCCCTCAGCGGCAGAAGCGTCTCCAATGGCCGCAAGCGGGTGCACTTTTCCACCAAGAACAGCATGGTGCATGTGCCACGCCACGACGACCATGAGGAGCACGAGGAGCACGAGGAGCCGGGGTCGCATCCGATGGCTGCCCCAATGATCTCACACTATCATCCCATGACCTCTGCCTACGAGAGCATCTACAGCAATGAATACGAGCCGATTGGTTCGGAGCGTGCCTCCAATTTGTATGTCGATATGGCGGCTGCGGCTGCCTGCACCGGAGGAGCAGGCGAGTCTGCGGCCACCGGCAATGCCTCGAAGCAGCTGCCACAGCAGAAACTGCCACCTGCCCTGCCACCCAAGCCTGCCAATCTGTTGAAATTCAAGAAATCCCTGCACCAGCTGGAGGAAACGCTCGAGGATGAGGCGGCGCTGCTCGAAGACGATTGTGCCACAGTCTCGGAGCCGGACTACTGCTCCATTTCGGAGGTGGGCATGGTGGCCAGTGTGCGTGTGCAGATTGTGGCGGATATACACAAGGCCCCGGAATGCGCCACAACCCCACCGGCGGTGGAGCCAACCCCGATGGAGCCCGAGGTGGACTCCGATGACAATCAATCGCACAAGACTGAGGAAATCGAAGAGATTTTCGCCGATATACCAAAGCTACCCAATGTGGCGGCCATTATAGCGCCCAAGCAATCCGCCTCCGAGTATCTGATGATGACCCCCAAGAGGCAGGAGCTGCAGCTGCAGCTGCCCCTGCAACCGTCTCCACTGCCGTCGCAATACAAACGGAAGCATGTGCCCAACATTCTGGCGGAGATCAACAAGCGGATGAGTCTCCCGAGCTCACCAACGACTCCCACGGCACCCAAGAGCCTTCACAACAGCACGCCCGTATCCAAATCGATGCTCCAACTGGCTGACGCGCCCAGCGATCTGCCCCTGCAGGCGGAATTCGATTGGTACAATCTTGATGCGGAGTACGATCGGAGTCAGGAGGTGACTTCGAGTTCAAAGAGTCCCCAGGCCGAGGGCATGCTGGCGGAGATTAGCGAGGATAACGAATGCCTGATCAATGCCGATGCGGATGAGTACAATCTGGATGAAGAGTACCAGCAGGAGGAGGAGCAGGAGCAGGAGTTCCATCATCAAGAAAAGGATCTCCTAATGCAGCCCGAAATGGAGGAGGACCCTTTGCCGCAAATGGAGCCCGCCAAGGCCACGCAAATGAAAAAGAATTTGGCCAGCTTTGAAAAGTTCATCGAGGGTTCGGGCCTCAGTACGAAACCATTGCCCAGCAAACGTAAAATCTACTTCAATGCGCCCTTTGTCTAGACTCTAGAGTCTAGACCTTAGAGGAAATAAAATTATGGCAACGAATTTAAGTTTATTTTGTATGCAAAAGAGAGAGAGAGGAAGAGAGCGAGAGAGCGAGTTTTGTTTAGTTCTTAAGTTTGGCAAAAAGTATTAAATGTTTTCCCCACAATAAAAGAAAAGGCAACGAAAATTATAAAAAAAATAAAATAAATGGAAAAACCCTTTTTGTATTTTGGAAACAGGTTCAACCAATCAGAACAACAAACAACAATTTGAGTCGAGCAGAGGGAACGAGCCTTGGTGTTGGGTGTCCTGGTATCGATTCGATCAGCAATACGCCTCTTTATGCATAAATGCTTTCGTAGCTGAAAGCATTTGGTTTGAATTTGGCTATAAAAACAATATAAAGACAGTCTAACTAATGAATGCTCACATCAATGCTAATTAAGTAAGAAATTTATAGGATCATGGGCCTTCAACACTCATTAAAATATATTTTATCATCTGTTTTATCTGTTTTTTAAAGACTTTCTCTTAGACTCCAATTGGAAATGAATCGTAGATGGATTCTTTGATCAGTCAGAGCTCTTAAGCTCGGTTTTAAATATTTTTAGACTCAATTTTGCATGTGTTTCATAGAGTTTAAAGAAGAACAATTACAATTAACTTACAAAGCCCCTTTTTCCCTAGTTTTTGTTTTTGTCCAAATTGAAACACCAAAAGGCAACAGCATCTCGATGTAACATGTAATTCAACAACATTTATTGCATATTGCATCTGTAAACAACAAATAGTTACTATGGTTTTTGGGTTTTTGATTTTATTCCAACATTCTTGAGATTATTTTGCATTTGTGTTTTGTTGTGCAAAAATACAGCCAGTGCGCGGAGGTTTGTTCATAGTTTTTATCTTAGCCTGCTAATTGAATGTTTGTGTGGTTGTAAATTGTCAGTGGGACACTATAATGGAACACAGCTTGAACTTACATTTAAAGCAACCTCCAGAGGAGAGCGAGAAACAGAGACAGACACGAGGCAATGAATGGATTGGATATTGAACACATCAAAAGCTTAGCCACAGAAACTTAAAACTTACTAAACGGAATGCAAATCTTAAAAGTAAAACGAAAGGACTGTCCTCTCTAATACAGGCTGGTCTTTTTCATAATCCGCAGAAACTCTTCCTGATTGACCTCTCCATCGTTGTCCAGATCCGCCTCATCGATCATCTCGCGCAGCTCTTCGTCGGTGAGGGTCTCCCCCAGCTCGCGGGCCACACGTTTCAGATTCTTAAACGATATTTTCCCTGTCTCATCGTCATCGAACAGCCGAAAGGCCTTCAGTATCTCCTCTTTTGTATCCTTTTCGGCCATTTTCATGGTCATTAGATGCAAGAAATCATTGAATGCAATCCGGCCACTCCCATCCTTATCGATTTCCGCAATCATTCGTTTGATTTCCTCTTTTTTTGGCTCGAAACCCAGGGCCCTGATGGCCACCTTCAGTTCTTTGACTTCGATGTAGCCGGTGCATTCGTTGTCGAACAAATCGAAGGCCTCCTTAATGTCCGACTTTTGTGCGTCGGATAGCTCGAATTTGGGGCCCGATTTCTTTCGTCCCTGCTGATTGTTCCGCTTGGTGGCGGCCGCTGTCGTAGCAGCGGTGCCCACTGCCGTGGGGGGATTCACGATATTTGCCACAGCTGCCGACGACTCCATTTCCGCAAGTGATTCTCGAATAACTGATGAAGTAGAAAGTTTTCATATAGTTTTTAATGGGGCGACAGGCAGGCAGCAAGGCAGCACTCGTTTTGCGGTAATTTCATAACTCACGCAAGCCAAAAGGAGGCCTAAAAAGGAGACGACCGACCGCGTCACGTCACCCTCTTCCTACCTTACACTTACCTTGACTTTGACTGGAGAAGGATATAATATCACACGTATCCTTGGACTTTGCGGCCAATTACAGAGGCAGAGAGGCACACGGGGCACCCACACCCACTCCTCCTTAAGTGTCGGGGGGTGGCAGGCAGCAGGCTGTTTGGTTGCTATAAATAACCTCCACAGCAGCTGCAGCTCCTATCTATCTCCTGTTGTTGTTGTTGTCGTTGTTTCCGGCACTGCAGCTGTCCGTTGTTGTTGTCCTGGCTACAATGCAAATTGTTTTCGTGCGGCTAATAGCAACAATAAAAGCGAATGCGTTCGTGTTGCTTTTCCACACTTTTCTCAGCAATTTTCCAACTATTTTGTTTACCAGCAAAAGGTTCACAGGTTGCTTCGTTCATGCGCACGCACCATGCGATAGCTATTGTGTTGTATCGATGAATATCGATAGATGGTGCGGTGGTAGGCGTTAGGAGATTTTATGTGGGATTTTAAGAGAGCGCGAGCTCCTCAAAGTTTAGCGGTTATTTAAATGTCGCATGTTGGGAAGTTTTTTATTTTTCTAATAATATAAAATTGGCTACGGCTTTAAATATGTAGTTCAACCATTTCTTGATTATCAATAGATTATAATGAAATAGTAGCAATGCCTTGCAAAATGCAAAATAATAAACAATTCCTGGAAATTTGGAAGATTCAAAATTTTAAAATATATATCCACAGTAGGGAACTTTCAATTTTCAATAATAAGACTCTATAAATCAAAAGTTGATTTTTTCATTTTAGTAAAATACTCTATATAAAAATCTTCATAAAATCTTTAAGCTGTAATCTTTCATTTAATTTAAAAAATATAAACACTCCTTATACAGTTACAAGGAAATGCCCCCTGAAATCAAAACAAATTAAGGAACCTCCTATCTTCAATACTCCCCAATTAACCGCCTCTTTTTAGCACTTCAGCATCCATTAATCATCCCGACTGCAGCAACTCCTGCCATTAACAAAGCCGGCCAGAACACTGCCATTATGCAAATATTTCAAAGCATATTAATTAGACTTCTACGCATCAGCATCTCATGCCATCCCATCCCAAAGAAATGGACCCGTTTTACGGCTACGTGGGCGTTGACATCGGAAGCTCCTCCGTTTGCCGGTGTTGCGCGCAGATTTTTGTTTTTATTTCAATATTCTCACATAAACAAGAAAAAAAGGCCGCAAGAACAGGTAATATGCTGAGATTTGCATTCTGTCTGCATAAATTATAAGGAGTAAAGATAGTTCTTTGGGATACCCTAACTAATCGGATTATAATTTCACTTAATTGCTCCGAAAAAAAAAATATATATTATTTTTGCAATAAAAAAGCAATTTGTGGGATACATTTTTATGGCAGCTCTTTATTATTTTAAGCACTTTTTAATCCCCCCCACTTTATGGCTAGCAATATTCCCGTTTCAAAGAGCATACAGGCAACGCTTTGGGGCTAGACAAAGCTCCACCTTTCATCTTTCTTTTACAAAACTTTAGAACGTTCTTTTGGCGACGTTCGTTTCTTTTTTCTTTGCGTTCAATCGAGTATAAATAGGAGCCTCCACAGGCCGGTTCGCCAACAGTTTGATGGCGTCCGCGCATGCGTGAACGTTGAACGCGAAACGAAACGAATCGAATCGAGTGAAGGAATAAAGAAGTTTCGGATTACCCATTGGATTACCATTTTAAAGAACTGAGTGAGTGGGAGGAGTGCAGTGTTCTGAATGGGGCACACTTTCTTTCTAGAATTTGTGTCGCCAGTTTTAACGAAAAAAAAAAAACAGATTTTACTGTTTTAAATTAATTTTATAATGTACGAATGCATACAGTACAGTGATGTGTCCAGTGGTTGATGGATTGAGTGAGTCGTGCGGTTGTACGTGAAGTGCATGGGAAATTTTAGTTGAAACAGAGAACCCAAAGAACTTTATGTATTTTTAATAGTGCCACAAAACTCCAGACGAGTCTGTCTGCATGTATCGTATATATACGAGTATATATACTACTCGTTCCAGTGTGAATATATCCCCAAAGTCTCGGCGACTTCTCATACAGAATTCAAAATCTTCCACGCTGGCAAAAAATATATTTTTCTAAGACCAGAACAGAACACCTTTCCCCTTACACTCCCACGAAGAAAGCTGCCAGCCAAAAAAAAAACCGGACACACATTGCGCAATCCCATGGAGCATCCAAGGAGCATTCCAGGGAGAAGAGAGAAAGATCTCTGGATCTTGGTCTTGGCGTTCAATGAACTCCCAGAACCTGAACCGTTCCGCTGCAGGCGCTTCCCCAAGAGAAAGAGTTTTATCCCCAAGATTTGTTATCCCCAAAAACTTGTCCAACGTCTTTTTGCTTTTTACACATATTTTTTCTGCTGTCGTTGGTTACATTTCTTTATACATAATTACCATAAAATCGGCGATGTTACGTATCGTTTTTTGGGGACCACCGAAAAGAATAACATCAAAATACGAAAACCGGTTAAGATCGTTAAGCTCTTAACCCAATTCTAAGGCCATTTGCATATCAGTCGAAAGAAGAAAAGAAATTGGCAAAAACAGAGCACCTTTCGGCACGGCATGGAGTGGGGGAGTGGGAAAAAGGGAAAGGGGCTTGGCACCCGACGACAGATAATAAATCAATGGCCAGAAGGCAAAGAAATAGATAATTTGGCAGAACTGGGCCATAGATGATTATGAATTCCATGTGGATTTAATGCCTGTTAGTGGAAAAAGGCCGCAGGGTGACAATTTCGAACGTAATTAACCTGAAAAACGAAAAATATTGTGAATATAAGGCATATAAGGCATAGCCGATTTGCACGTACCCTAATCAATATTATGCAAGGGATTAAATATAATAAATAAATAAAAATCACTTACATTCTTTTTTACACGATATCCACCGCGGAAATTATAATGTCATTTCATGTTAATTAAATATCCATTCCTTCCAATCACATGTTCTTTTAGAATTATGTCTCCTTAATATTACACTCGTTCCTACATATTTCAGTCACTATTTCACTTCCTTTGCTCTCCGCTTTCAATGGCAAATTCTAAGCATGCCAGAGGATTTTAATAAGCTAATATGATGTCAATTTGTCTTTAAAATAGCCATAATTCCCGCTACCCTCTATTTTACAATTTATCCCGCAGTTGCCAATTGAAACACGATAGATCTAGTGAGTAAAATAGCTAATTTGGCAACACTGATTCTAAGCCAAATAACGGATCTTCTGCTCTTTGCGCAGTGATGACACCTGGTTCAATTATAACCACACATTTTTCTTCAGTGATGACACCTGGTTCAATTTTAACCACACATTTTTCTTCAGTGATGACACCTGGTTCAATTTTAACCACACATTATGTGGAGGACTCTGGAGACTCTGGAGACAGATCTGAAGAGGCCGGAGGAGGTACGCCGATGCTTTGCGCACACAAAAAGGACAAACGCAATTGAAATGTTTTTAACAAGTGATTTAAGCTTTTAGTTTTGGCAAGCACTGGCGAAGGGTGTGTATAGGTATACCCGTGATGGCAGCACATGTGCGACAGCAAGTATGGACGTTTATTTTACTAGTAATTGAGGTTATGTTTTTGCAGCCATTTGTTGAAGAACAAAAACACTCAACTTAAGCCGCAATTCCGTATTGTTTATTAATATTGCACACACCGCGCGGATAATTAACACTTTTCACACAAAAACTACATTGAATATCGGGACCGATTTAATTTTTGGCAGCAATTTTTCGCCGGCATTTGAGCTGCAGACGCGCGCGTGTTGATTTTACTCCTAGCCTCTCTCCCGCTCTCTACTGTCCGCCGTTCCATTCCATTCGTATTGACTTCCAAAGACTGGAAGGAAACAGTTATTATTGTGAATTTATTGTGATATACATACATATGTATAGTTACATATATCATGTTTTGAGTAATTATTGGATTAACACTTGGAACTTCCCACTACCGTTCTCTGGGGTAAAAAATACAAACATTTGAATTTAATCATCGCTGTTTAATATTCACAATATAATATTCACAAAGCCAAACCGCATAAACCACAAGTAAATTTATAATCTTTCGGCACTTTCAATCGAATTAGTTTAATTGTTTTGCACAATAAACAGAACAATGACCAATTTTGCCGGCATTAAAGATGTCACGGCCACAAAAGAACCAGTTTAAATGTTTACTTTCATGCGAATTTATAACCATTTGACAAGCGGTGGGAAAGTTATTTAGATTTTGATAACAAACAAAAAGCAAGCGCAAAATCTTCAAGGTTCTGCTAGATTTAGGACGTGCCCAGCCTATAGGCAATTAATATAATCAATTGACTTACAGGCTACACAAAACTAACAACAAAAGGCATTTCAATAAGTTCCGGGGCGGCGCGCATTTACTTCCCAATTCGTCAGCCAAGAACGTACGTGGAGACCCCCTAACTTCATTTGTATGTATGCCATGCCCCAGCCCATGAGTCGTCGTGATATGAGAGGACACCTCAAGCAGACGTGACAATGTAGGGTAGGGTGTGCTTCATGCTTCATGCCTCTATAAATCATACAGGGAAGAGTGCAGCAGGCAGCTACCAAAAATAAAGCATGAATATGTATGGGATATACAGAAATTCAGAATGATTAAGCTGCAGTGAACTCCAACTCCAACTATATTATCCATTTCCTTTCTTTGCAGCCTGACTGGCAGCAGATTCCAAGAAGATGCGTAGGCCCACTACGCTTTGCAGGCTGCTGGTGCGTCCATCTCTTAAAATAATTCCTAAAACCACATAATCAAAAATCCATTCTCCCATCCTCCTTCCAGCTCCTGTGGCTCTGTGCCGTGTCCGCCAATGGCCACATACGCATCGAGGCCCCGGAAGTGCATGTGGCGCCCAGCTATAAGCCGGCATTCGTTCGCTCTGCCGTAGAGAGCATGCCCCTGGAGGATGATGGCGGCGCACTGAGTCGTTTCAGCGTCAGACCCTCATTTGGCGACAGCTTTCTGCCGCTGCGCAGCGCCGTGGAGAGTGTGCCCACAGTTAACGAGAAGAATGTGGCACAGCTAAGGGAATCCTCGCCGTTGCGTTCCTTTGTCAGGGACTCCGTTGAGGCGCCCCCAAGTGACGAGGAAGACGACTTTGAGGAAGCAATCAATTTTCAGAGCTATGTGCGGGATATCGATGTGGGAGAGGAGCTACAGCCAGAAAAGCTCACGCAATTGGTGGAACCGGATCCCTGGACGGTGTCGGATAAATACGCGGCCTTCATAGCTCCAGGCACCACAGATGACTATCATCCACAGCCCTATAGGGCGGGTTCGGCACATCAGGAGCTCCTCAAGACGGTGGACATTGAAGAGCACCTCCTGAAGACCGTGAACATTGAGCAATTGGAGCATATTGATGAGCTCGATCCGTATAGGGAGCCCCAGTCCTATGGCGCACTAGCACAGGCCAATCTGGAGGAGCAGGAACCCGCCTATGGGGCACTGGCGCAACTCAAGGCAGCCGACAAGAAGAAAAACTACAATTCAGCACCCAAGGTGCTGTGCTACATGTCCAATTGGGCCTTCTACCGCAAGGCTGATGGGCACTTTGCACCCGAACAGATCGATCCGCGGCTGTGCTCTGCGCTCATCTACTCCTTTGCCTCGCTGGATCCGGACCATTTGACCATAAGGGAGTTTGATCCTTGGGTGGACATTGAGAATCAGTATTACAAGCGGATCACCTCTCTGGGCGTACCCGTGCTGATTGCCATGGGCGGTTGGACGGACTCCAGTGGCGATAAGTACTCCCGTTTGGTCAGCGATGACATCAAGCGGAAGGTCTTTGCCTCCAGTGTGACGGGTTTCCTGCAGCGACATGGCTTCAGTGGCCTGCATCTCGATTGGAATTATCCCAAGTGCTGGCAGAGCGACTGCTCCAAGGGACCAGCGAGCGATAAACCGAATCTCACCAAGCTCCTGAGGGAACTGCGAACGGAGTTCCAGCGCGTCAACCCCAAACTTCAGCTGGGTGTGGCCATATCTGGCTATAAGGAGATCATCACAGAGGCCTACGAGCTGTCTGCCCTGTCGGACATTGTGGACTACATGACGGTGATGACGTACGACTATCATGGCGCCTGGGAGGGACAGACCGGTCATGTGAGTCCGCTCTATGGCCAGAGCACGGATAAATATCCGCAGTACAACACGGACTACACCATGCAGCTGCTCGTCAAGATGGGCGCCCGTCGGGAGAAGCTCATACTGGGCATTCCCTTCTACGGCCAGAGCTTTACCCTGGGAAGAACTCAACAAAAGCTGGTGGGCGAAGGCGTGACGGCCACAGGACCCGGCGAGGCAGGAGAGCTAACCAAACAGCCGGGCATGCTGGCCTACTACGAGATTTGTCAGCGCATTCGCAAGTCCAAGTGGCTGACGGGCAGGGATGCGAACAGGAGATCCGGTCCCTATGCCATGATGAAGGATCAGTGGGTGGGCTACGAGGATCCGGCCAGTGTGGAGGCCAAGGCCCGATATGCGGCCAACAATGACTTTGCGGGTGTGGCCGCCTGGACGGTGGACTTGGATGATTTCCAGAATCGTTGCTGCAGTGAATCGTACCCTCTGCTGAAGGCCATCAATCGGGCATTGGGTCGTCTGAATACAGAGCCCCCAACGCGCGCCAACTGCGAACGTCCGCCGGCAGCGGTGACACCTCTGCCGCCTCAAATGACGACCATAAGCAGCGATGGATCGGCCGGATCCGGGCAGAATCATCAGCATACGACAGCCTGGCCCAGCTGGGAGGCAAGCAGCACCACACAGAAGCCCAGGCCAAGCACAAGTTCGACCAGACCGCCCACTACCACGACCAAGAGACCCAAAAGTACCACCACAGCAAGCACTACCACCTCCTGGTGGAGTTCTACAACTACAAGACGTCCCAGTAAGCCCACACGAACCACCGCCAGACCCGCACACACCACAATACCCGCTGCTGCTGTCATCTATCCCGTGGTACAGCCTTCGAACTGCGCCGCAGGAGAGTTCTATGCGGATGCGAAGAACTGCAATGCCTACTACCACTGCATCATTGCGGGGGAACTGCGGCAGCAGTTCTGTCCCGGTGGCCTGCATTGGAACAACGACGCGAAGGGCTGTGACTGGCCAGCCTCTGCGCAATGTTCGGTGAAGCGGGAGACGAGCACGGCAAGGCCGCCACCTCCGCAGCCTACCACAGCGAGACCTCAGGCCACTTCTACGTCGAAGAAACCCAGAAAGACCACAACCAGTGCCAAGCCCACGCGGAAAACCACAAAGTCTCCGCAGCAGCAGGCGGCAGTGGAAGGCAGCACCACGCGGAGACCACCCGCCGTGGCTGGAAGCACCACCAAGCGACCACATCGCACCACAAGACGCCCCAGACCTCCTATGTCGGCGCGCTGCAACGAGGGGGAGTACTACACGCACAAGAACTGCGGCAAGTACTACATCTGCATCAATGGTGCGTTGGTGCCCAGCGAATGCGGCGGAGATCTCCACTGGGACGGCCTACGAAAGATCTGCGATTGGCCGCAGAATGTGCAGTGTGTGACGAGCAAAAAGTATCTGAGAATCACACAATCGACGCGTAGCAGCGAAGAGGATCCCTGCAATGGCGAGGAGCGAGTGCCCTATCCGGGAGACTGCTCCAAGTATCTGTTTTGCCTGTGGAATCGCCTGCAGGCAGCCGACTGTGCACCGGGTTTGCACTACAATGAAGCTCTAGGTAACTGCGATTGGCCAGCAGCTGCCAAATGCAATCAGAATGGCGGCAGTGGTCCATCCAGCGGAGGGTCTGGCACCAAACCGAAGCCGCCGGCAGCAGCCAAGCCTGCGCCCACCACAAAGAAACCCACAACCACGGCACGACCCACTTATCCCACGGAGAAGCCTCTGCTGGAGCCACTGGATGGCTACTACAAGGTCGTTTGCTATTTCACGAACTGGGCGTGGTACCGCAAGGGCCTGGGCCGCTATACGCCCGACGATATCAACACGGATCTGTGCACCCATGTGGTCTATGGATTTGCAGTGCTGGACTACTCCGAGCTGACGCTGCGCACCCACGACTCCTGGGCGGACATTGACAACAACTTCTATACGCGTGTCAGCGGCCTCAAGAGCAAGGGCATCAAGGTGAGCCTCGCTCTGGGCGGCTGGAACGACTCGCAGGGCGATAAATACAGTCGCCTGGTGCGGAGTCCCTCGGCACGTGCCAGATTCACACGGCATGCGCTCGACTTCATTGAAAAGTATGGCTTTGAGGGCTTGGATCTCGACTGGGAGTATCCCGTGTGCTGGCAGACCGAATGCAGCAAAGGATTCGCCGAAGAAAAGGAAGGATTCACCGCCTGGGTGCGTGAGCTGTCGGAGGCATTCAAACCACGCGGGCTGCTACTCTCCACAGCCGTGTCGCCCAGCAAAAAGATCATCGATGCGGGCTACGATGTGCCCGAGCTGTCGCGCTACTTCGATTGGATTGCCGTGATGACCTACGACTTCCATGGACAGTGGGACAAGAAGACAGGCCATGTGGCGCCACTGTATCATCATCCAGATGATGATTTCGATTACTTCAATGCGGTGGGTATTACAGCAGGAGAATTTCTATTGATTTTCTATTAAAATTTTCCTTTTTTCTCTTAGAACTATTCCCTCAACTACTGGATTGAAAAGGGAGCTCCTTCCCGAAAGATAGTGATGGGCATGCCTCTATACGGCCAATCCTTTACCCTGGAGAATGCCAACAATAACGGGCTGAATGCCAAGGCACCAGGACCCGGCCAGGCAGGCGAATTCACCAAAGCTGCAGGCTTTTTGGCCTACTACGAGGTGCGTCTTGGATTACCTTAGGCATAAAGCAAACTCACTCCATTGTTCCGCCACTAGATTTGCGATCGTGTGAAGCATCAAGGCTGGGAGGTTATCCAGGATGAACGTGGCCGCATGGGTCCCTATGCGCGCAAGGGCACCCAATGGGTGTCCTATGACGATCCGGAGATGATTCGTAAGAAGTCCCAGCTGGTTAGAGCCCTGGACTTGGGCGGCGGCATGGTGTGGGCACTCGATTTGGATGACTTCCGTAATCGTTGCGGCGAGGGAGTGCATCCGTTGCTAAGGGAAATCCATGATGTCCTCAAGGATCCACCCAGTGGCTATGAGCCAGCGCGTGAGTTTGGCCTTAAAGTCATTTAGTTTTCGTTTGAAAATGCCAAGAATTCTGCTTTGTAGCGGGATTGAACCCTGTGGAACCAGAATCTGTGGAAGAACAGGCCATTTCGGAGGAGGCAGGCACTGCATCTGTGGAGAATGAAACAGGAGGAGGCTCACAGGAAGCAGCAGCAGCAGCAGCAGGAGGGGAAACATCTCAAGAAACAGCAGCAGAAGGAGGAGCCTCTCAGGAAGCAGCAGCAGCAGGAGGAGAAACCTCTCAGGAAGCAGCAGCAGCAGCTGAGGGAGAAGCAACCTCAGGAGAAGATGAAAACGAAGGCGAAGCCGTGGAAGTGGAGGCAGCAGAGCCAGAGCACTCATCCTCCCAAGAGTCCAGCAACGAGGCAGGCGGCTCCTCAGAGTCCTCACAGGAAAACGAAGTCGATCCCAACGAAGACATCGAAGAGGGTGACTTTGAAATGGAAACGGAAACGGCAGCCCCAGGAGACTTCAAGGTCGTCTGCTACTTCACCAATTGGGCCTGGTACCGTCAGGGCGGTGGCAAGTTCCTACCCGAGGACATCGATGCGGATCTGTGCACCCACATTGTCTATGGATTTGCGGTCCTGAATCGCGATAAGCTGACAATACAGCCGCACGATTCGTGGGCGGATCTGGACAACAAGTTCTACGAGCGTGTGGTGGCCTACCGGAAGAAGGGCGTCAAGGTCACCGTGGCCATTGGCGGCTGGAACGATTCCGCGGGCGACAAGTATGCGCGTCTGGTGCGGAGTGCCCAGGCACGAGCGAGATTCATTCGCCATGTGATGGACTTTATCGAGCAATACGGCTTTGATGGCCTGGATCTGGACTGGGAGTATCCGGTGTGCTGGCAGGTGGACTGCAAGAAGGGCACTGCGGATGAGAAGCAAGGATTCAGTGATTTGGTGAGGGAATTATCGCTGGCATTCAGGCCCAAGGGTCTGCTGCTGTCTGCTGCCGTGTCGCCCAACAAGAAGGTCATCGATGCGGGCTACGATGTGCCCGAGCTGTCGCGCTACTTCGATTGGATCGCTGTGATGGCCTACGACTACCATGGACAGTGGGACAAGCAAACGGGACATGTGGCGCCCATGTACGAGCATCCCGATGGCACCGCCACCTTCAATGCCAACTTCTCCATCAACTATTGGCTGGAGAGTGGCGCCGATCGGCGGAAACTCATCATGGGCATGCCCATGTACGGCCAGTCCTTCTCTCTGGCCCAGTCGAACGATCATCAGTTGAATGCGCCCACCTATGGCGGTGGCGAGGCGGGAGAGGCCACCAGAGCACGTGGATTCCTTGCCTACTACGAGATCTGCACGTACATCCGACAGCGTGGCTGGAATGTGGTCAGAGATGCCAGAGGCAGAATGGGTCCCTTTGCCTATCTCAGGGATCAATGGGTGTCCTTTGACGATGCGCCAATGATCCGCCACAAGAGCGAGTATGTGAAGGCCATGGGCCTGGGCGGTGCCATGATTTGGGCACTCGATTTGGATGATTTCAAAAACGATTGCGGCTGTGAATCGTATCCCTTGCTGAAGACCATTAATCGTGTGCTGCGTGGCTACGGGGGACCGCATCCCAAGTGTTTGCTGGAGAAGAGTGAGAAAACTATGAGTAAGTGCTGGCATATAGCCTATATCTAAGGATCTTTAATGTATTTTGGACTGTTATTGTTTTAGTTTCTGGCGATAAAGTGTCCCCCAAGCCCACCATCAACACGAGTGCCGCTCCTCTGATAGAAACCACTGGAGCAGCCGCTGCTGGGCAGCCAATCGACTGCAAAGGCAGGAATTACTTGGCCCATGAGCGAGACTGCAATAAGTATTACATTTGCCAATACGGAGAGCTTGTAGAGCAGCGGTAGGTCACTCAGAATAATAGCTTTATATGCCCCTTTGTTCATGCTAAATGTCTTGTTTATAGCTGCCCAGCGGGTCTCCATTGGAATGAAAACTACTGCGACTGGCCCAACAATGCCAAGTGCTCAGTGCGCGCGGATCAAACCACTCAGGCACCGGCCGTACATCGACCAAAACCCACTAGCAGCAGCTCCACCACAGTCGCTCCTGCTGCAGCTCCGAAACCCACCAAGAAACCATTTACGCCACCCAATAAGAAGCCCATTTCGAGGCCCAAGCCGACACCTTCACCGCCCCTGGGCAGTGGGGAGGACTACAAGGTCGTCTGCTACTTCACCAATTGGGCGTGGTATCGGCCCGGCCAGGGCAAGTACGTGCCCGAGGATATCGACGCCAATCTGTGCACCCACATTGTCTATGGCTTTGCGGTGCTGAACAGCAATTCGCTGACCATCAAGACGCACGATTCGTGGGCGGACATCGACAATAGGTTCTACGAGCGCGTGGTGGAGTACAAGCAGAGGGGTATCCGTGTAACCGTGGCCATTGGTGGATGGAATGATTCACTGGGCAGCAAATATGCCCGTCTGGTGCTCGATCCACAGGCGCGGGCCCGCTTCATCGAGAGTGTCCTGCAGTTTGTGGAGAAGTACGGCTTTGAGGGACTGGACCTCGATTGGGAGTATCCCGTGTGCTGGCAGGTGGACTGCGCCAAGGGATCGCCCGCTGAGAAGCAGGGATTTGCGGCATTGGTGAGGGAACTCTCGGATGCCTTCCGGCCCAAAGGATTGCTTCTGTCTGCCGCTGTGTCGCCCAGTAAGATGGTCATCGATGCGGGCTACGATGTGCCCCAGCTGTCGCGTTACTTCGATTGGATCGCCGTGATGACGTACGACTTCCATGGGCACTGGGACAAGCAGACAGGCCATGTGGCGCCACTGTACTATGTGGAGGGCGATGCCAATCCCTACTTTAATGGAAACTTTAGCATTCACTACTGGCTGGATCAGGGCACACCCGCGAGCAAGCTGATCATGGGCATGCCCCTCTATGGCCAATCCTTTTCGCTCACCGACCAGAAGCATCGCTCGCTGAACGACAAGACCGCGGGACCCGGACAAGCGGGCACCTACACCCGTGCTGGCGGATTCCTGGCCTACTACGAGATCTGCGAGAAGGTCAGCAACGGCGGCTGGACTGTGGTCAGGGATGAGGAGGGTCGCATCGGACCGTATGCCTACAGTGGCAATCAGTGGGTCTCCTACGACGATGTGGCGGACATTCGACGCAAGGCGCAGTTCGTGCGGAGTCTGAAACTTGGCGGCGGCATGGTCTGGGCCCTGGATCTGGACGACTTCCACGGTCGTTGCGGCTGTGGCAAGCATCCGCTGCTGCGCACCCTCAACCAGGAGCTGCGCGGCATACCCGGACAGCGGGCCAACGATTGCACATAACAATAATTTCCGGAATATAAATAAGTGATCATATCTCGTACGCCACGCCACGCGCCACACCCCAAACACCCATTGCTGCTGACTGGGCTCGCAATCTATTGTCAAGATTTTTGCCATTTAGTTGTATAAGCACGAATCCAAACCAATCCCCCCTCCCCCCTATAAACTGATATTTTATTCTACAAAAGTCGTATTATTTATTTCGATTATTACCAAAGGCATAAAGAGGTTTTAGTGTGCAGAGACAACGCCATAGAGATAAAGAATATCTTGCCATGTACACACAGCTCTTGAGCCTGAACAATGTCATTTATAGCAGCTCACAATATTTGATATGTTTGATAAGTCTTTTCTTTTCAGTATAAAATGGAAAACTACAAAATCCAACTCATAGTCTTGGCAAAATGCTTCTCGGCTGCACTGGACTCGTCGCCTGCTTGGGCTTTCTTTCCCTGTGTGGAGCGTATAAAGTGACACCAATTGTTGCGGATGGTAAGATCCTCGGAATTCACTAACCAACACCTTTATCTAATTCTCTGAATTCTCCTTTAGGATTGCCTGGATTATCGAATATTACCACAGAACCATTTGTGAAGATCGGCAATGGCTACTATTATATTGAGAGTACCCTGAACAAGAACTGGTTTGATGCCTTTGAGTCGTGTCGACGCATGAGTGCCGATTTGATTTCATTTGAAAGCCTCGAAGAATGGGATTTGATCAATGATTATATCGTAGAACGGAAAATCAATGGCGCATATTGGACCTCAGGCAATGATTTTGCGTACCAGGGTAAACATGTATGGCACTCAACAGGAGAGCCCGTCACACTGAACATCTGGAATGCGGGGGACCCAAATAATCACGGCGGAAACGAGCACTGCGATGAATTTTGGTATGCGACTAATGTCAAGCACAATGTACTGAATGACAAGCAATGCTCTGTCCAGAGCCACTATATATGCGAGGCACCTCAGCCAAAGACAGCATCGTTTATTATATGGTAGTATAGTAATCCCTTTGATAACATTCTAAAGAGAATATAAATCGAGCATTTCAATTCAGACTTTGAAGGAATTATTCTTGTTGAGTATATCTACGTATATATACATTGTACAGCAAGGCGCTGTGTTTCTCCATCGCTCAGTCAAGACGTCTCTATTGTTTTTCATTTGTGGCACCTGAGATCAGAGTGAATATGGATGCATGTACTTTGTAAAAAAAAAGATGTTGATTTTTAATTAAAATCAATCAAATATTGGCAACAGATATTTGTGTCGCAATATTCTAGGTACAAGCAGGTAGCTGTATTTTGTCGTACTTCCCAATACATCGTCAATCTGATAAGATTGCTTTGTCTGTTGGGGTATAAATGGGAGATGAACCGTAAAGAGGCATCATAAAGTCTTTGCAAAATGCTTCTGACATACACTGGACTCGTCGCCTGATTGGGCTTTCTATCCCTGTGTGGAGCGTATAAAGTGACACCAATTGTTACTGATGGTGAGATCTTCGGAATTAACTAACCAACACTTTATCTAATTCTTTGATTTCTCCTTTAGGATTGCCTGATACCGCGAACACCTCGACAGCACCATTTGTAAAGATCGGCAATGGTTTTTATTACATCGAGAGTCAGCTAAAAAAGAACTGGTATGACTCTTACGAATCTTGTCGTCGGATGGGCGCTGCATTAATTTCATTTGAGACCATGGAGGAATACGATTTGGTCAATAAGTATTTAAGGGACATGAAAATTGAGTATTTGTATTGGACCTCAGGGACCGACTCCGCGAAACAAGGCAAACATGTTTGGCATTCGACTGGGAATGACGTGGCATTGGATATCTGGCATCCAAGTCAGCCTGATAATAATGGGGGTGAGCACTGCGACGAAATGGGATGGAAAGATCAAAAGATGGCATACACTGGATTGAATGATGCGCAATGCAGTTGGGCAAAACGCTATATTTGTGAGGCACCCCAGCCAAAGACAGCTTCGTTTATTATATGGTGAAATTAGTGAAGGATTTTTAAGTTCAAATATAAATTGATTGAAATAAAATTTAATTCCTTCCCCGCTAACTTATTGTATTAGAGTCTTTGATTGAATCATATTCCTTCGAAAATAGTTTTTTCTTTCAGAATACAGAACACGACATTTGCAGGTCGAAGAAGAGCTTTACCCTCTTGTAAATTTGTTTCTTATTCATTCTATTTACATTCAGCTATCACCGACAAGACAAGGCAATTGTTCAATCACCCATAAACGGGAGGTCTAATAGAGCAAACTAACTTCTGGACAATTAAGAACTCGCTTTCTCCAGTGAGCCCTTATTGATAAGATTAATTGAGATTGTTTTGGTGTATAAAAAGCGTTTACACTAAGTACGGAGAAGCTCCGCGTAATACGAGTACCAAATGAAATCGACTGATAAGTTTTCTCAAGTGATTGATGCTTCAAATATTTATCTGTAATGACTATGTTAACAATTATATATAAGCTGCCCTTCTTCATAAGATAGCTTAGATTGTTTTGTGGTATAAAAGAGTTCACTCTGAGATTTATCGGCACTGTCAACGCAAAATGTATCGAAAATACACTGGAGTATTGGCCCTATTGGGCTTGCTCGCCCTATCTGGAGGTTATAATATAACTTCCAAAGTTATGGACGGTAAGACTATATCCTTACAGAAAGTCTTAAAGCAAATTCTCTCCTCCCCACAACTAATTTTTTTTCTTTTTAAGAGTGCCTGAATCCCTGAACATAAGTATTGCGCCATTTATTAAAATCGGAAATGGTTACTACTATATTGAAACGAGGCTAGAAAAGAACTGGTTTGATGCCTATGAGACGTGTCGCCGCATAAATGCCGACCTGATTGCATTCGAGACCATCGAGGAATGGGACTTTGTCAATCAGTATCTCATAAAAATGAACATCGCTTATGTATACTGGACCGCAGGCAATGACTTGGGCAATGAGGGGAAACATAATTGGTTCTCAACTGGCAAGCCCCTGACATTGGATATCTGGTATCCAACGGAGCCAAATAATTATGA
The DNA here is from genome assembly GCF_018151105.1 of Drosophila obscura. Classification (NCBI taxonomy): domain Eukaryota; kingdom Metazoa; phylum Arthropoda; class Insecta; order Diptera; family Drosophilidae; genus Drosophila; species Drosophila obscura. The sequence goes on along the minus strand of NW_024542766.1, from coordinate 5,386,863 downwards.
TGGAATAGAGCATTGCGACTTATTTGGTGATAGACGGGGCAGTAACGCAAGTTACAATGATTTAAATGCCAGGCCTTGCATCATGCAGAGGCACTATATTTGTGAAGCACCTCAGCCAAAAACAGCATCGTTTATTATATGGTTAAACTTTCAAATGTCTTAAAAATATAAATAATTTGTTGCTTTTCCATCAAAATTTTACTTTTTAATGAATAATAATTAACAATTTCCCAGTAAGCTCTATTGGCATTTTCAAACTCCCGCTCTTATTTAAAAAGTGACCAGTCGTTGCCATGACATGTCAACCTCATTGGCCCAATACACCATGCGTAACATAATAAAATTCGACAGCTTCGCACAAAAGTATCGATACATATTGTTTTAAAGTATAGAGTATCACATCCCTAGTTTGCCTAATCAGATGTTTGCTACCCTCTCCACGAACAGAGTTGTTAGATTTAACAACTAGTTTGAACCTTATTATATAAACAATCCAATGAAGAAGACCTCTGAAAACTAGCCAATCTTGTAGAAAATTTATGTATCTATCGGATAAAATTATTTGTTTAAGCCTGAGAGGGCCAACTAGCTCGTAATATTAAACTGAATATCAAAATTATGAAATACGATTTCAATCAATACAATAGAACGTTAACCCATTGTCGACCAGGGGGGTATTGAATATTTCCACGAAATTTATATAACTTTAACATATTTTCCGCATTACAGGTGAAAGATGTCGGTGGTCATTTTTGTTTTGTAAGTAAAGAGGAGGATGGAGCTACACGGAGCCGTTACAAACAGTATTATTTTCAGCGGTTTAACAAAGGGTGCTCAACATTTTAAATAGAGGGGTGCTTAGTGGGTTAAGTCTCGTTGGATCGCCTGACTGCCTGGCTCCAATGGCTCCCCTTTTTTGGCCGTATCGTTATCACAGTCGCAAAAAACACGGAAAACGCGGAAGACTAGTGTGGAAATATTTTCTGAATTCAGAAAAAAACCGTCTGTGCGTGCGTGCTTTGTGTGTTTGTGTTGGTGTGTGCGTGTGTCGTGGCAAAGTTTCTGTTTTTGTTTATACTCCCACGCCGCTCTCACTTACTTGTGACGTCACAACAACGATTCGATCATCTTTCCGTTGATAATTGTGTAATAGTTTATTAATATAAAAAATAGAAAAACACTGTGAATATGCGACGACAATGTCAGGCTGCATTAAGGCACCTGGTGCGTCACTGCCAGGCGACAGCAGCGCCCACAACGATAACAACGACAACAACGACAATGGGAGCCCGCAGATTCTGCCTGCTCCAAGAGACGCCCCTGCTCCAAAAGACGCCCCTGCTGACCCACAGACGGTACTCAAAGTTCAGCACCCACCTAAGCGAGGAGCGGGCCATGGAATTGCTGTGCAATTTGGATGAGGAGGAGCGCCACAATCTGCGCGACGCCATGGGCAAAATAGCTGCCGACAAGGAGAAGAAGATGTACGAGAGTAAGTGCTTTGCTTTTTAAAACGCCATCATTTACTATGTCTCCAAGAATTACATTAAACTTAAACAGATTTTCTCGTGGAGTGGCCACTCCGGGTACGGGTCTTCAAGTCCGGTTCCATCATTTTGCAGGGTTCCTTTACATCAAGCCATGCTTGATGGCCTCGCTCTTGAAGCAGGCGCCATAGGCTTCGGCAGCCTCGCAATGGTCAGGGGCCACATTGATGGCCGCACAGATATCACCAATCTCCATGGCAATCTTTAGCTTGGCAGGATCGTTGCCGGTGTACTGCTTGGCCTTCTCGTGTCCGGCGGCAGTGTCCAGCTTTCCGTTGCCATCGAGCAGACCAAACTTCTTCATCACACAGGCACGCAGGCACTTGCCCTCGTAGGTGGTGGCCGGCTGTTTCTTGACCAGATCCTGCAGATCAGTGTCTTTGGCGCCCACCTCGCCCAGACAGCCCTCCGCGGCCTCCATCATCTTGGCCATGGCCTCCTTCTCGTCAAAGCCGCGCACCAGAACGGCGCCCAGGAGCACCACAACGAGCAGAGAGCACACAAAGCGAGCCATATTTGTTTGCTACTATTTTGATATTTAGATGTTATCCCAATGAATCGAATCACAAACTGATTTATCTCCAAAGATATGGCCCACATTTATATACCAGTTGCGGGAGATTCGCTCAGCTGTGAAATGATATACCATGTCGTTTAACAAAACTTTACAATGTCCCCACACACAGCTAATTGCCCAAATCGCAATTGTTATTATTTAGATTTTGTCCAGCTCTATACGAGTATACGAGTACTATTTGAATATTTGCCAGTTTGTTAAGCTGTAAGCAATAACTGAAACACACACCAGCCACCGCCCCCATCCGACACGCAGGTCTGGTCTCCACAGAAATAGTACTCTCCCAAACAATCAAAATAGACAAAAAGGGGCTCCCAATGTCATCTCATCATGACGCGAGAGTTTTTCTACCGACGGTCGGAAGGCTCAATCGCCGTTCCTTCTATCTGGGTGTCCTGCCAGTCCTCTGGACTGTGTGCGTACGTGACCAAGGTCCTTTCTTGTTCCAGAAATCACCACAGATTTGCCATTTCCCATTCGCCCTTCCTGCGTTTGAATGGAAGCAGTTTCTGGTCCTATTATTTTGGCCTTCCTTTTTTGGCACTACGTGCAACATGTGTATTTTTTGGATAGAAAAATCCATCCCCACGTGCGGCTGTTCATCATTCAGTTAGGCGCCAAGCCACACAAATTGCATTTGACAGATATCACTAGCAAAAACCATTCCCAACTCTTCGTATTTTTGTTTCTGGCAGCATTACCCCTCATATCTGAATGGTTTTGGGTAGATGGGTGGATAAAACGTTTATGTATCTAACAAAAAAAAAAACCTATTACCCTTTAAATTGTGGATACCCAAGCTCTAAATAGAGCCATTTTTTAAGGAGTAAAAACTACCCGATTGAAATAATTCTAGGAAATGTAATAGATACAAATTCAATCTATAACTCAGGCGTAGTATTCATACCACAGCGTTTTTTTCGCTCCAGCATATATTAAATACATCAAAAAATAAACAAAACCATTTTAGAATTTACCAGTTTGCAGGCGGAAAAAACTGGTTGTTTGACAAACAAACACAATATTTGCTTTAGCCTTTGCTCCGCTCGGTTTGCTTCGAATTTAAATGAAAATTAAAACAGAATATTCTCTAACGCTGCCTGCAGCAAAAGTCGCTGGCGCTGTCCAGAAAAAACAAACTCTTTAAATATGTGCATTTATTTACGCAGTAAAAGCAAAACAGAAAGCAAACGCAATGCCCCTGGATTTAGTTTCGTTTGAAATTTTTCGCTGCTCATTAAAATTTGAGCAGCAACCGTCGGACCCTAGAGAGCTTTTCGAGCAAACAAAAAAAAAAGAGCAGCAGCAGCAGGAACAACTTTTACTGCTTTCTCGATGGTCTTGTTGCAAGTTGCTTTTAATTGAATATGAAATAATGTACATGTAGCATTAGATACACTTTCAGACCGTCAAAGTGGGTTTATATAGAATAGAGAGTATCATGTGCCTCGTAAAAAAGTTCCCACTGGAATCTGTATGATAAATTAACTAAATTTCTATATAGTTTAGCAGGCAAAGTGTTGTAGATACGTCCTGTTTATGTTTCAATTTTCGTACATCACTCTGCTCGTTGAACCTCGTTGCTCGTTGGAGAGACATTCCAGTCCATAACTTTAAAATTCTTGTTGAATTATCTGTCTTTTATTTGTAAGATAGAACAGCTACCTTAAAGACTAACTTTCCTTTAGATATATTCAATGAAAAGCCACGCCTTTACTGATTAAGAACTAACCTTCCCATATTTAAAATACCCTGCACCTCCTGCCAGAGTTAAACAAAAACTTTTGCACACTGCAAACTTTCTGATTAGTTTTTCCGCAACCTCTGGCAAAATGTCGCTGGTTCTGATGTTGTCACAGCGAAAATGTTGGGTGAAAATGCCTTGGACTTAAACAGTCGCCAACGGTTGGTCGTTCAAAAGGCTCAGAGGCGTCTGTTGACGGCATTGTCTTAACTAATCAGTGAAAGCACTTCGTGGTTTGCTCACGTAACGCCTGTCGCCTTGCGGCAAATGCAGATAAGAACTCGTTGACGGTGATTTAGTGGATGCCGGGCAGAATGTTGAACAAATGTTTAGACACCAAAGACACCAAGACACCAGCAGCACGTGCTTGAGAGATAGCCGAAAAACTTTAAAGGTGATTAGAGGGATTTTTGGGTGGGAGTTAGTTATTAAGGGAAATTTATGTGCTTAAAGGAATAGTCTTTGAAGGCTTTGGAGTGCTAAAATTTACATTTTTGGATTGCCCGTGCTGTCCTTTCAGTTATGGAAAATGTGTCCTCATGGAACAGGAATATTAGAGGATTTGCATATTCATAAAAATCATAAATTCCAATGATGCACAAGCTAAAAGTGCCAAAGAGAATGCCTGATAATCCCGTTTACAGTTGTTGGACTGCTTCCAAAATTAAAAATGCATGCGCACGTCTGCTATAAGTATTATATATACCTAAATCATCTGAGTCACTAAATTCATATCTGTCAATCTTTCTTTATTTAAACGCTAGTTGTATGAGTACTGACGCATCTTGTGCGGCCATTAATTTCTAACGTCAGAACCACTATTACCTGAACACTATATCTACAATATATATGTATGTACTATCAAAGTTTCGCCTGCAAATGGTACTTGTAGAAATAGACGCGTTGAGTGCCCTCCCCTTGAAACTTTTTAACGAATCAACAGAAACGGAAAAACTTTCGTTGTCTTCAGTTTGGTGTCTAAACGGCCACTTAACTTAGTTTTGGAGTACAAGAAAATACTACAATTTCTAGGGAATTAACTAAGCAGAAAACGTAGAAACAATTCTACAAGAAAGATAGATAAACAGAAACGATTGTAATAGAAAGAAAAAATAACCAGAAACGATTGTAATGGCAAGGAAAAGCATAAGAAAACACACCATTTATTTCCTGTTGCTTTCTGCCCACGAACCACAAAGTTTGCTCCCTTTTTTGGGGGAATGGGGGTGTCAAAAGGGAAGGTTTTTATGACCTAATGGCCAAGCAAGGCAGGCCATAAAGCTCGAATCACTTGTACTAGCCCAAGTTAATGAAATTAGCGGTTCGCTAGGCACACTCCACTGCTAAAGGAAGCCCCGCACAAAAGTTCCACGCCACAGGCTTCCAACTCTTGAAAGTCGAACAATTTGTTTGGCATTGGGGTGGGTCGTTGGCTGAATGGGGGTGGGTCGTTGTGCTCCAACCCCCCATTGCCCAAGGTTCTGTAAGCATTAAATGATGTTCATTGTGTGGCTGCGGCTGTGGCTGTATGGCGAAAAGTCATGAGGCTTGACAGGCAGTGGGAAGTGCCTTTTGGGTAGAGAACATATTCTATTAAATCCCGATTTGACCCAATTTTGTGGCACAGCACAGCACGGAATCTCAGTGCTTCAATCTCTGAAAATTCGTTCCACTTTATAACAATTACCCTGTCGCACGTCGCACATCGCACATCGCATGCTCTGAACAAAATGGATTGGCTATAAATTTGAAAGCCAAAGCCATCGGATAAAAAACTTTCCACTGAAAAATCAATACTGAAAAATCATGGCAATTTCAATTTAAAACGGGGTGAATTATCCGTGAATAAACTGCAGCTTAATGTGCTGTATCCTTTAGCCAAACTGCAGGTTAATTCCAGTGCATTCAGGTGCAATTTATCTTCTAAATAAAACCTGACAGCGCGTAGCTGTGTACACATACGAGTAGCTACAGTAATTTGATTCAATGTGTGAGGCAATTTCTTTGAAGCACGTGCCAACACGCCTGGCAGCGAGTCCTGCCGTGTAGTAATCTCTGGCCTCTTCAGAAGCAACAGCTGCTCCTGCTCCTACTGCTGCTGTGTATCCTCTAATCGGGATACCCAAAGGAAATTGCTTTCTGCTTGTGTTTTTTCGGGTCATAAAACAAAGAAAATCGTTAGTCAGAGAGAGAGCACAGGACACACACAGAAAGGTGCGGCAGCAATAAAAATGAAAACCGGGCGTTTAAAGCTCTCCCAGATGCCTGGGATGCCTGGGATTCTGTGGACCCCTGGATGGGGTGGTTGGGCTGTGGGGGAGGAGGCTGCACACACAACTAAATACAGCGGATATATACACAAACCATGCTCTTTGACAAGGCTGCCTGTTTTGTGTGTGGGCTTCCTTCAGCTTGAGAGCTTCGGGGTTTTATTTCTTCTCTGATTGTAACACATTGTGGTAGCAGGATTAGCTGGCTATACTATGTATTTTTAAAGGCAGTAACGCGTTAGCTGAAACGGGAAAAGAACCTGGACTTGAAGTAGAAGTTGTTTCAGTTATATTCTCAGTTAATTCAAGCATCAATTCCACAGCAACTGAATTGCTTTTGGAAAGCAAATGCGTACAGCTAAATGTCGTTGCTAATTTTATACTTTCTGAAGTATTCTTAGTTGCTTAACATAACTAACTATATTGTCTTTTTCTCGTTATGAGTACCTACCAAAAACCAAATTCTAGTCTCAACATTTGACCTCAAAGTGGCTCCTTTTTCACACCAGATGACCTGATAAAAGGCAAGCAAATATGAGAGATGTGTTGATATGGTTTTTGCAATTTAAATGCAAAGTAAGTGTTATGCAAATTGTAAAGGAGAATACTCCACCACAGCTCCACTCCACCCCACTCTAAAGACATACATATGTATGTACTGTGTGGGGATACGAACATATATTTTCCTTATACACATACGCATTCCATTCTTGCTCCAGTCTCTTGATGATGGGATGCTTCTGCTCTTGATGATGGCATGGTCCTGCTGCTGTCTCTTTATGGTGTGATGCTCTTGCTTCTGCTTCTCCTCTGGCCGTGAACTGCCTCGAATCTCGTTCACAGCAGCAACAGATACTCAAGAGCACACACATCGTACCTTATACTCGTATATAAAATCCTGTGCGCACACGTACCGCCCAAGTGGGTGAGGAAGGGGACGTGACTTCCTGTTGCTTTCTTTATGGGTTGGTCGGTTGGGTGGTTGGGTGGTGGTGGTGGCTACCCCTCCTCAGTCGATGAGAAAATTGCTCAGCCAACATGGCACCCCGTTTATCTTTTGTGGCCCCCATAAACGTGAACAAATCTAAGGGGAAGTATTTCTTTTTTTATACCCTGCCAGAGGTAGATTGTAAAGAGAACCGCCAATGCCATAAGCTATATATAAATTTTTGTTCAGGATTATGTGGAGAATCGATATGTACCTTTTCCTGTCTGTTTCTAGCTATTCAGCAATTTCTTTGGAGCTTCTCGAGATACATAAATAATATTCCAAGCGAAAGAGTATAAAAACTTCTGCAAAATTAACTTTTTATGAAGTTTTTTCCTTATTTTTGTATTCTCCTGAAAAAGGTGGAACTTTTGCTCTTGACTTGAAAGTACTTGAATATTATATCTGGAATTGAATTTCAAAGAGACAGCCAAGCAGCATGCAGCCACTCTCTGAGAGAATTCTTTGATTATTGAGATAAAGTCGCGTGCCAAAGAAACGCGAAGCCAAAGGCACTTCAATTGGAATACAGAGAAAAATCACAACCAGACCCCAACCAAATAGGATAGGTGTCCCTCAGTGAGTGTGCCACCGAATGTGGCAAGGTCAGGATTGCTCCCGAAGGCTTTCCTTAGGATTTTATGACATGATTTAAGCGACCCGACTGGGAATTCTTATGTTAAACAGTTTGCGGGTCAAGGGAGGAGGCAAGAGCAAGAGATGGCATAATTACCCAGCTTATGGCCGCCAGTGTCACCAGTGAATGCCAAGCATATAATTTATATCATGCTCGTACGAGTGTATATGCTCATGTGTGACACTGTCTGACAAATTGCGCCCTTGCGGCCGCTGCTTCTGCGGGTATTATTTGCGGTTCAGTAGATTGCTCAGAGTCCGCTCAGAGTCATGGGTGGAATAATTAATTGGGAAGCCTGCTGATGATGATGATCAACTAATGATTTTATGGCGTATCCTAATTATGGCAGAACCCTCCACTTTTTGTAGAAGAAGGAACCCCATTAACAGGGATTCTGTCAGGATAAAGCCATTGACTTTCGTCCTTCAAATGTAATTAGTTGGTATATTCCTAGTCCCGGCGCGCGAATGCGTTGCCGCCAACTAAATTCCGCTAAAACAAGCGTAAAATGGTCCTATTAACAGGCCTTTAGCACACAGCCAGCGCACACGCACATCACATCGCATCACATCATGTGTGCACGGGCGCGTTGAAAGGCGTGAAAGTGTGCAACAGAAAAACTATGGGGAAGGCGACTACTGGTAGATACGAGTATCGGGATACCCAGTAGTAAAATGTACATACATTTTGTAGCGAAAATTATCTAAAGGGAAGAGACGAGAGGGAAGATATGTCAGTTCTATGAACAAAATATTCCCTTGAAACGTATCATAGCTATGAACATATGTAATTAATTCCACAAAATATCAAATCAGCCCTATATCTGCAGAATTGTGGATAAAACAGCATTTAATCATAATAGTTTAACAGATTAAAAAATTACAGTACTAGAAATTCATACTGAAATTTAATTCTTGAGTTATTAGTGCATTAAAAATTTGTATCTTATTTTATGTTTTACGGAATTATTCAAAATATAACACAAATGCAAAGACAAATATTTTCCAGAAACATACACTTAAAATACTGCAAATCTGTAATGGTACATCTTATAGTCTCCTTTAGTTGGGCTTTTATTTGCTTTCTTGGATGTACATATCTCCACAAATACAAAGAATACGAGTATACCTTCGGCTCCACGATTGCCAGGGTAGAATGATGATGCGAGAAAACTATTCGCAAACACACACAAACACTTACGTGTATACACCATAGAGGAGCTGTTATATGTGAACGTTTTCATAAACCACATGCACATGCACAACAGCAAGGTCATAGTGCATTCAATTTGCATTTTATGTGGCTTAAATGCGGGTCGTAAATAGCCAAGAGCGGAAAACTAAAGAGTCAGGGAGATGAAAGGGGAAAACCCGCTTCGTTATTAAAATATTTGATAAGCGGAAATAAGCTGCAGGGATCCGTAAATAAACAACCAACTACAATTTCCTATTTCCTATATTCTATTAAACATTCTATTCTATTCTAATCTATTCTATCTATAAGCATGCAGCAGACATACATAATTTAGTTTATGTTTAAGTCATCGAACATTTACAATTACTGCAATTAATATATTCTTTTTTTCATATTTACATCGCCTCTTGATTTTGAACCATTCGCTCTACACAACAAACAACTCTGTACCCGAACACTGGAAACACTCAACCAATCCTGCTTGCCTGCCCCTCCACACTTTGTTCACACACACACACTCTCTGTCCACACACACCTGATAAATACATGTGTACGAACGACCCCACCCGCATTCTGTAGGCCATCTGGCTGTTGGCAGTTGGCGGACACGCTTTGGACGGCTCTCGAATAAACCATCATTGGGCCAGGTGGATCCTTCCGGCTCTTTTTGTGCCGTTCCCGATGAATGGCTGCAAAAGAAATTGGGTAAAGCATCAATCAGCTACTAACCAAAAAGGTGTCCTGTCCCATTCCCAGAAGATTCGACTGCAAGTCGACTAACCGACTTAACGTTTTCTTTCTGTACTAGAGATTAATGTATTTTTCTTTCATTTCTCTCATTCGCAGTTGAATCGGCAACGCCACCCACCGCAGGACAATTGTACAGCAGTAAGTATTGGGTATATGCATGTACATTTCGACATTGATTAAAGCCCTATAAATGTGTCTGCTCCTTGCAGTTTTCTTTGTGAATGCTGTGCCATTTGTAGCCTTTGGTTTCCTGGATAATTTCATCATGATCGAGGCTGTAAGTTTGTCTTTGAATAAATAGCCGAAATAAATGCTAACGATTCTCGATTGCAGGGTGAATACATTGAGGTGTATATGGGCCATTTCATTACACTCTCCACAATGGCTGCTGCGGGCCTGGGGAATACCATTAGCGATATAATGGGCATCACCATGGCCACGTATGTGGAGCACGGCTGTCAGATATTGGGCCTCAAGCAGCCACAAATGGCGCCAGCGCAATTTGAGCTCAAGTCCAGCAAGCGAGCCTCCAGTGTTGTAAGTTAACAATGAACACCCTCAAAGGAACATTCAATAATAATAATAATTCAATTATTTCAGGGTCGTATTGTGGGCATCACGGTCGGCTGTTTGCTGGGCATGTGCCCCTTGTGGTTTATGGACGAGAATAAGGAAGCGGCAGGCACACAAGCACCTGTGGCTGTACCCGTGGTTCCAGCCGACACAGAAGAGTCAAAAGTTGTACTTAATTAGCTTAATGTTACGCTGGTCAATTAGTGATGCTGTTTTGTCTTTATTATGTTTAATTTATTATTACCATCTGATGATTTTATTTCGATATTTTGATATTAGACTTAAATTGCCAGCTGATTGATTTGCTTTACACGTCTACGTCCTGGCATTTCCTTCAACGAACAGACAACAGATTGTATTTCCATCGAAAGGGAGCCCCAGTTGCAATGCATAAACGAACTAATGAGACACTCAATGTACCTACTAATCTATTAAAGTTCATCCTAGTTCATAATCTACATGTATACTCTTTTATAGCAAACAAAACTTAGGCTTTAGAACATGTACATTTTCCCGCACTGACTCTGCTCTGACTGCAACTAAAATTGGTTTAGATAGAGCATTAATACTCTCTATAATAAGCTCTGAATACTTAAGTTTTGTGTACCTTGCAGAGGGTTTTATATTCTAGAAACCTTAAGATGTAATCAAAAGCCATTTCTATCCGTCTGTCTGTTTACCACACGATAAACTAATCAATTTCTTCTATAATCCTGCCAAAAGAAGTCAAAATCGGTTTACTATATCATTAAGCAATTGTTTTTAACTCTAAAACCCAATTATCTGCTTAGGTAATACTACAATCTTCGGCTCTCGAAGCTAACCTTTCTTTCTTGTATTTGTTTGTATATGTTTTTGGTTTCCTTTACAAGCTAACGAATACCTATAAGTATTTCGTACTTAGATACATATAAAATATATATTAGAATATTGTATTGTAGCTGTAAATGGTCCAAATGGAATCAAAAAAGTCATTTTTTGTAGAGAAATTAGCAAATGGCAAGCACAAATTAGACAAACAAATTGTAGAACCCATTGGGTATGTGCTGTAAAGGAAAAAGTATCAGTACTCGTATTTATAGAACAGAAAAACTCACGTAGAAACTGCTTTGACTGTCCTTTCCACTAAGCCACACTGAAAAGTGTCTAAGAAAATAGTTTATGAGCCTGCGTCCTGTATTTATCTATTGAAATAAATCTCTGTCCATCCAGAAGATTATTCCAAAAAGAAAAAAGCCGTTGTCCTCTCAGATCAGACAAGAAATGGTAGAGTTATGTATAAGGAAAAGTGTAAGATCAAATGCCTACCGAATTTCTCATATTTAAAAATAACTATAAAAGTGCATTATCCTTATTATCCTTGATGCCAATCTGGGTTAAAACGATCGGGGCATTCTTCATATCACGAGGACACATATAACGTCCTGATCGGAGGAGAACTAAACAAAATCCGCAATTTGAATTTCGCGCACGGGTTCGGTTATTGGATATTAGCCAAGTTTTTAACCCAAAATAACCAAAAATAATGTTAAACTTATTTGTTGAAAAAATACCATATGAAAATTACAAAAATTTTACTTGACAAACAGAAAAAAAATACTGCAAAAAAAACGTACACCATAAAAACAAAAAACGTTTAGCATTTTTTGGTTATTTTGGGTTAAAAAACCATGGCATACTTTTGGGGTTGGCTTCATTTAAAAAGTATAGCATTCTTTCAGGCTGGTCTATTCGGCCTATCTATTACAAAATAGCGTGTAACAAGTATATCCTTGCAGTCCTGAGATCCTTGATGGATTTAAAAAATAAAGGAGGCCCTTCCACCCACGAGGACATGTATCACGTCTGGATCGGACGAGAAATGGCAGAGATGTAGAAATTTAGGCCTTAATCTTTGATGTCCTTGATGCGAAACTGATTGCAAACGATCGGGAAGATTCTCCTGATCACGAAAAGCTGTCGCCCGCCCAAATCGAACGACAAATAGCCGAGATATAGCGTCACAACAAAAATACTGGTTTTTTATTCCTGACGCTATATCTCTGCCAAATAAGGGCAGATCCTTGAAGGACCTACTCTCCCAGGATCGTGAGGATCCACACTGTCCATCGGCATCCAAAAAAAGGAGATCCGAGGAATACTGGTTTTCGCAAAAAGCATGATGTAACCATCATCATTTTCGCGAAAACCAGTATTTGCCGAATGTCCTTTCTTTTGATGCCAATCGATGAAATGGGCTGTCCTGATTACAAAAACACATGCCACGCCCAGATCTGCCCTTATTTGGCCGAGATATAGCTTGATTAAAAAAAACCAGTATTTTAAATATTTGGCAGCCAAAACTTTGGGACGCTATATCTCAGCCAATTGAGCTCGGATCGGGGCAGGACTTACCTTTCCAGGATCGTTAGGATCCATTCTGTCCATCGGCTATAGCTTTTCCCCGATCAGATGGAGACGTGGCCCGGCCTGATCAAACGAAGATATGGCGGGCTTATAGCGATTCCAAGGCAATATCCTTGGTGTCCTTGGTGTCAAACGATCGAGAACGTTCTCCAGACTAAGAGGAGGCGTGGCACGCCCAGATCTGACAGGAAATGGCAGAGTTATACGCATTTTAAATAATAAATAATAATATAGTGGCGCCCCCGCCATCGCCGGCCAATGCTGGAACTAAATTGTGTTAGTTCCAGAAATCGCAGTTCACCATTGGGGGCGCCACTGTGCAGCCAAAAATATTGTTTGTACAGTGGCGCCCCCATGATCACTGACGGCCCATGCTAGAACTAACTTTTTGAAATTGTTAGGCTCAAATGGACGAAAACTAGAAAATTTTCAGACCGAGTACCAGGCGAACAGAAGTCAGCAGAAGGTAGCTGGTTTATCTTTTTTACATCAGGTCAGAAGCTGGCCGATACGAAACTTAGGGCGCGAAATTCAAATTTGCGGATTTTGTGTAATTAGTTTTAGCAATACTTAAAACGCAATAGCTCTGTCATTTCTCCTCCGATCAGGACGCTATATGTGTCCTCGTGACCGGAAGAAAATCCTCGATTTTATAGAGTTCTTGTAAAGGACCAAGGATCAAGGATAAAAAAATATTTAATTTTCTCCAGTAATTCGCCTTCGCCATGGCAACATCCCCCGGTGGAGTCCTTATCAAGGATCAAGGATATTTATCCAGTTAAAAAAATTAAATTTTAATGTGACCACAAAAATATCCTTGATCGTCTGGACAGCAATATTCCCAACTCCCAGGCTTCACAGATGAGTAAATAAATATACAAATATATGCATAATATAATGTTAACAGTCCAAATTGTAGAGAGCTTATTGAAAGAATAAACAAAATTCTATTTAGCTTCGATTGCTTTGCAATTAGTTGAAAAAATATATATACGTTTATTTGCACGGTTAAAGATTGTTGTTAACGTTACAGACAAAGGAGGGAGACTTGGCCCAACTGCAGGAAAAAAATTTAAAAACGTGATATTGTAATAAAATAATTTTTTTTAGATTAATTTGGGCCATATTTCTGGCCAGCGGACAAGGAACGAACTCTGCACTGCATCGTTGACCAATTGCCAGAACACGGACGCGTTTTGTGCCTGATGCCAGTGGTCCAAGTCGTCGTCGTGGTGTCGGTTGCGGTGCCCAGATATCCAATAGTTTGGATTGTCACGACTGTCGCTATATTCGGATTTGATGCTTAGCCAGTGATCTGCGTTGTTCCGCGGAGCAAACATTTCGGGCTTTCGGTTATTCGTTTTAAGTGGTAGATGTACGGATCGAACGTAGCGGTGCGTGTTGCTCGCCTCATTCAGTCTTGCCTCGTCACAATATTGTTGCTCCAGCTTCAGCAGTTCAGCTTCCACATTCAGAGCTCCACAGCTCTCGTTTGCCGGCGACGATGGGTTCATTTCATTGGACATAACAGGAGCAGCTTGGGTAGCGTGCGGTGCAGATGCAGGTGTCGTGAGTGTCGTGGAGTTTGCCGTGGATGCCACATCGTTTGTAGCCGTTCGACGATGCCAAAGCGTGCCCGGCACTTGGCTGGCGATGAAAAAGGCACCCGCCAAGGTTATCACACTCGCTGCATAGCTTAGTGCCATTACGGTTATGCTGTTCAACAGAAATTTCATCCACGTAAAGCTGGGCAGCAGTTGCATCAGTTCGCTGTAGGTCAGCCAGCCCCGCCGCAGTCCCTCTCGTTCGGCAAGGGTTCGCTCAACGCTACTTAGCTTCGCAAAGAATTGTTCATTCGATATGTATATATTCCAGTCCTACAAAATCAAATATGAGTTTAAATTGTAATTACTTTGTCTTGAGATTATTCTTACTATTGCCGACAGAAACTCGAGTTCCATTTCCTTGAGCCTTGCTTCGGTCATGTGGCCCTCTTTGGCCCAGTCTTCCAGATAAAACCTCTCATCGTGGCCGGCATAGAACTTGGTAGAAATCATCTGTAAACAACGAGAACGCGCAATGAGTAAGCCCCCACAACAAATGACGTCACTGCAGCGGCATGTCAGCGTGCACGACGAAGCTATAAATAGCATATCGAATATCGTATGTGGTAAGGTTATATAAGTAACGCGCACATACTGAAACCTGTCCTCATTTAAATAAATAATCTTCTAAACATACTCATACATAGTGCAGTAGCAAGCAACACAAAGTGTGTGTGTGCGCGTGCTCCACAATCTGGAGGCATTTTTGTTTTTTTCACTCGTGTACGGTGGGGTGTGCAGGTTATCAATCAACAGGTATGCAGGCTCATGATGATACAATGATAATCGTACGAGCACTCACCAATGACACAACGAACAGCTCCTGGGGCGTGATTCTATAGCCATAGCCTGGATCAATTACGTTCAAGCGGTCCAAGTAGATGAGGGCCATGATCAGGGAGCAAGGTGTGGTCTGGATTTTTCCAGCAGTCACGCAGCTCAGGCGATGCAGTGAGTGGCCACGATGTGGCTCCGAAAATATCTCCGAGGCATATTCCGCAAAGGGCATCGAAACCTCCATTTCACCGTCCGCGGTGCCAACGCCATAGTAGAGCGTTTTGCGTATCCGCTTCATAAACTCGTCGTGCTGCATCACCTAGAATACAATAGATATGTACAATCTTCTCCAACCACCTGCTCAAACCTAGAGTTCCATACCTTCTTCGCCGGAGCGAATTTACTGCGCCCCATCTTGGATCTAGGTTGTGAAAATAAAAATTTCTAGATGGCTCCGCTTCAGTTAGTTTGTCCGCGTGTGTGTGTCAGTGTTGCCAATTCTTTGGGTCATATAAAACCTAAACTAGCCTTTTAAATAGGCTAGAAATAGCCAGAAAATTTTGATGGTAGCTAAAGCGATGTTATCGAATTTCCTTTTGGCTTTTCGATGTTGTTTGCGATTCGAATCGAAAAAGTACGACAAAGTAAGTGTGGCATCGTAAAAGCATTAAAATACATGAAGTTGCCAGAGGTTTTTAATAAGCTAATATTACGTCAATTTTTCTTTAAAAGTAGCCATAATTCCAGCTATTTACAATTTATCCCGCATTTTCCAATTGAAACACGATAGATCTTGTGGGAAAATAGCTAAATTGGCAACACGGGTGTAAAACGAATATTAGAGATGGGAATGAAGTATCGATAGTATCCCGTGACTTTTGAAAATATGCTACTTTTTCTGGCTATCGATGTGAACTAATCATCGCTGGGTTAACAACCAAGTTTTTTAAAATAAACAATTTTACGATGCCAGCCTTTAATTACATGTACATGTAGTGATTGATCATTCCTCTCCACCAAAAAGACCCCCCAGCTCCAGGTCATCGCCTGCTGGACTGGTAATTTGATGCGCCTTGAACTCTGTAAAGAATTTTCCATCGCTTTTAGAGCTCCAAGCTTTCTCCTCCGCCTCGGCAGCAATGTGCCTCGCATGCCTGGGCGGTGTGAAGTGCGTATACGTGCAGTCTGTGTAAAGGGCCGGCTCTGGCCGGGCTGTAGTGGTTCGCACATTGTAGTGCTCACCGAAAAAGTCCACAACCTGTTGTTTTGTGCCCAGACTGTTGAACTGGACTCGCAGGGATCGCTTCATATTGCTGCTCCACATGAACGTCAGATGATGATGGAAGCACTGGAAGAGCAAATTATCTCCGGCAGCAGAGGCAATGTCCAGCCACTGCTCCACACAGGCCAAAGGAGTAGTCGTGGCTGCCGGGTAATCACTGTTGAACATAGCCGGATTCGCAAGCAGGCCTCGGGCAGCCATTACGCCTGCCGCACCCGTCTGAGCGTGTAGTTCGCAGGCATCTGACCAGGACTCCACGTTTCCGTTCACTATCAGGGGAATGTGCAGGGATTTGCGCACTTCCTCCATGGCGGAGACATTGAGCGTGTCCTTTGAATGCTTCTGGGCAGGCGTCCGACCATGAAGTGTTAGAAAAGTGACTCCAGCGTGCTCCAGTTGGCGGGCCAGATCGATGGTCCTCTTTACAGAATCCTCTTCACTGCCGCCAAGAAGACGCATCTTCACAGAGACACTGAAGTCCGAGGGCAGGGTCCGCCGGACCTGTTGCACAACCTCTCGCACCCGTTCCGGTTGTCGCAACAGCCCGCATCCATACCCCTTGGACATCGCCCAGCTCTGGGGGCAGCCGCAGTTCAAATCAATGCCATCAACATAGGGATAGATGAGCTGCGCTGACGTGACGAATTCTGTCGCATCCTTGGCCGCAAACTGTGCAATCAGTGGCTGATCGTCGGGGTCCGTGGAGAACTCGTTCTGGCGTGCCTTTTCGCTGTTGTTGATCGAGTCGGATATCATCATGGGCGTGAATGCCAATTGCACTCCGTTCATCCGCACCAATCGTCGAAACTCTAGCTTACTGTATCGCACCATGGGCGCACTTACCCGCAGAAAGTCGGGCTGGGCAGCCGCGAATAAAGCGGCAATGTCATGATGCGGCCTTTGTTGCGGCAAATGCATGTTTAATTAATAAAAGATACTTGTAAACATTAAAAATAGAGAAGCGTGAAGGAGCAGAACCACGTGAGAGTGTCGATAGTTGATTGGAGACTGATATCGATAGTTCCCATGCGTATGTACAGATATAACGGCTAGGATTATTTGGAATGTTTTGAATTTACTTGAATTTACCGCTAAAGTTCAGTTGTTGCCACACCCCAATACTTGCGCATACGACTCTCGTGCTCATTGAACTCTTCCTCATCGATCTCCTCCTCGTCCAATATGTTACGCTCCCGCTCGTGAGTGACGGCGAAATCATATTCAAAATTGTAGGGCATCAAACGCTGCAGGGATCCAAAGTAAGCTGAGTGGGGTCCACGCTTCACGGGGACGGCTGCAACCATCTTGCGGGGTTTTGCATCAAACAGATTATAGCCACAGCTCTGGGCCTGCTGAAACGAGAGCGTGCTGCCAAAGTGGCCGGGCATCGGCGGCTTAATATGATGGTAGGAGCCAATCGGCGTGGGTGTGGATGCCAGTGGTTGCGGCAGCTGGGGTGTGCTCGTGGAGATGAACTTATTGGCCACGCTCCGCACTAGATTGGTGGTGAAATCGTTGCGTTCCGGCAGGGCTTGATTCGTGGTCGGGATGGCTCGCTGCTTGGTGAACGACTTGGAAATGGTGTTGAGCTCCTTGTCAAACAGCAGCTGCGTGTTCTGCTCGAGCATGTACTCCCAGCACTTGAACTGCTCCTCCGACAGCACAGACTCCGTTTCGTCGAGCATTTCCAGCTGCTGCTCCTCCTGCATCACGCGTGCATGCGCCAGTATGAACTCATCGTTGGGCACAACGCTTGGGGCGTCCTTGGACAGAAGGTCACGATCACTCTGACCGCTCGGCGAGGAGCGTCCGGCCAGCGGATCCTGCTCGATCGCCCGATGGCGACAGGCATTGCTGCGATCGCAGCAGGTACGCTTGCACACGGATACAGTGGGCGGCTGCACCAGGGGCGGCTTTTTGCGAACACTCTGCTTAAGCTCTCGAATGAGGTGATCCACGTCCGTTCCCAGATGACGGAAGCGCACCACAATCACGCTGAGGTTCTCCGATGCGCCGAAACTCTGGGCAATGTCCACTAGCCGCTTGGCTGCCAGCAAAGCGTTTTCCTCCTTGCGAATCTCTCGAGCGGCGCGACCAACATCCATGACCGACCAGAGCTGGGCGTTGCCCACAACAAGGTACTCATCATCATTGCTCAGTGTTAGCTGGGAAAAAGAAACTACAATTTAGTTGGCTTCGCTAAAACAGGGAAGAGAGAACAGCCTACCTCTAGAACTTGTGGGTCAGGCATAGCAAGCGTTGGTCCCAGATCTTTGGCGCTTGATTCCGTGTCTGTCAGGCGCAACTGTGTGGTGCGACGCACCAGATAGGCATCCAGCCGCCCCGTGCTAGCCATACGCAACACATAGCGCTTGCTCTTCAAAGGCCTCACCTTTGAGGGTGCCCGCGTCCGGGTTAGATGGAACAAGGCGGCACTCCGCACACTTCCGCACTGCTGCTGGGCCGTCAGCAACGTGAACTTCATGTAATCTCTGAGAGGGGCATCCTTGACCAGCTGCTCCTGCTTCATTAGATCCGGCACCAGCTGAGCCATCTCCTGTGCCACGCGTCCATTGCCATCTGCCGCCTCAAACATTCCGTACAGTGCCTCATCTGAGCCACCATAGTTGGCCGCTCGCAACTGGCAAACCAGCAGCTTGCGGCAATCTCCGGATCCGGGCGTCTCTGCAAATCCCATTGTCCAGGGCGAATTCTTGTTTTGATTTCGCTGCGGCGTCGCCAGCCGCAACGTACTGGTGGGCAGAGCAGCTCGGTTATTGCCAGACACATCGATTAGGCTCCAGTTACGCTGACTCTGTGTCTGGCATACCTTGAACTGTTGCTCATCCACCTGGGAATACGAAAGTGTCAGATTATTGTTGGATAGGAGACTATTTTGAACCCACCTGCAGCTGCAAATTCCCCGACAGATCCAAGTACTTGAGATTCCGGGAGGGAACGAGTGACAGCAGATTGACGCGATCCAGATGATTGTGTGACAGATCGAGGACTTTCAGTTTGCCCAACTTGGCCAGTTGCGGTGTGCAAAGCAAGAGATTGTTGCAGCAACGCAGCACCTTCAAGTGGTCCAGCGTGGCCACCTCCTCGGGCAGCTGTTGCAGCATGTTGCCCGACAGCACCAGAATCTCCAGCTCCGACCAATTGCGTACGCATGCCGGTGGCAGAATTCCAATACGATTGTAGGCGAGATGGAGCACCTTCAGCCGTGCTGCGTTGTGCAGTGCCTCAAAGATGCTGTCGTTGAGCTGATTCCCAGCCAGAAACAGGTGCACCAAGGCCGCATGATTATTCTGTTCGTACCGCGGCAGAGTCGATAGCTTGTTGCAGGCGGCGTTCAACGTGTCCAAACGGGAATAGGTGACGGCAAAGAAGTTCTCCGGCAGACACTGCAGCTCGTTGCTTTGCAAATGGAGCTTTTGGAGGCTGCCAAATCCCTCGGGCAAATACTCAAGCTGCTGCAATTCATTGTAGGACAAATTCAGAGCAAGCAGTTGATTGATTCGATAGTTGCGAAGCAGTCCCGCTATGTTGGTCAATCTATTGTGCGATGCATCCAGTGTCGACAACGCTGCACAGGCGCCTATCCAATTGGGCAGCTCGTTAAAATTATTGTGCGAGATGTCAATGCGTTGGAGCTTCAGCGGCACAGGATGTGTGTTGGTTGTGGAGATGTTGTGAAGGCCTGCAAATAATTAGACACACTTTGAATATGGTAAACTCTCATAGGAAAAACATGCTTACAGTTGTGGTCGGCCAAAAGTGCCTGCAGATTGGTGGCATTTACGATCAGCTCCATTAGCTTGTTCCGGCTGCACTTGAGCGTCTCCAGTTGGGCCAGCGAGCTGAGGTCCAAGACCTCCATTTCATTTTCGCACACCTCCAGTTGGGTCAAGTACTGCCAGGCCAGCGAGCGAAAAGAGAAAACGATGAGTAGGAAGTCGTACCGAATAGTAGCACGGAAAGAAGTGGACGGACACTCAACTCACGTTGTAATTGCCAATCAAAATGCTTCCACCCAGCTGGCTGCCCTTCAGGCTGAGCTTCTGCGGAGTGGTGGGGCTGCTGCCGCTGCCGCTGCCACTGCCATTTCCCTCCTCCCGACAGCTCGATGGGCAGCGGCGGTTTGACGCTGTTGTTATTGCTGGCATTAACTTTTAGTTTCGACTTGTATATATCCGTCGACGGTTTCCTTGTGGCTTTGAGCATTGTTTCAGTCTCCGCTGCTGCTGCTGCTGTTGCTGTCTATGTTTTCGTTTTCTTTAACTCTTGGCAAAGACGCCGAACCTGGGGGCCGGAACGATACCCAGACTACAACAGCATTGCACAGCACTTGGCTATGCATCAACGAGCACCTACAGAGTGGCGATCATTTCAGATTTCTTATATGTACTTCTCTGTGGAAATACAAACCCGTACAATGTGCACTGATCACTACCGATGTGTAAATGAATAATCCCCTCTTTTGTTCTTTCTTTGTATGTTTCACTTATTCCACAAGGAGTTTTCTAGCTCTGGTCCGAGTTTAGCTCCTACATTCTACAAGTAGTCGGAAATATGTACCACCCGCTGCTCAATGCGATGCGTCTGCTCAGCTGAAGACGAACACGATAACTATGGCTATGACTGTGCCGTTACGGTAAGACAGACACGCTTGAGAGAACGCCAGTGTTGCTATTCCCCAACATCCACCCGCTGCTGGTTTATGTTCGTGTTCGTATTGCCCAAATCCCCAAGTTGCGCTCGAGCCATGCACTGTACAGTGAAGGCTTGATGGGCATGAAGGGGTTCGCGTAGTGCAGAATTTTAGTTTGTTTTCCCGCTTATTGTGACTCTACTGTAACGCTGGCTGATAAAACACACACCAAAAAGACTTACCAATTTAGAGAGGGTGCCCAAGCAAACCATTTTAAGAGCAGCACTTCTGCTGCAGGTGCACCTGCACCTGCACCTTCACATCTCTTTCATTTCAGTCACTCCGTCTATTCTGAAAGAGATTTACTTCGAATATTATAAGGAATAATCACTCGGGGGTTTTTTTTTTGTAGCTTGTGTTTTGTTACACGAATTTTAGAAACAATTGGATTTTTTATTATTTCAATGAAATATAATAATAATTGTTTGTCATGCGGCTACGCATTATCAGCAAAACTCAGTAAATTGTGTATTTCTCTTAAATCGTTTTGTTTTCTTCTCCTTTCTTTCTTTACTTTTTTTTTGTTTTTCTGGCGCATTGTTGCTTCGCTCTTTACACGATTACAAATTGCTGGGGGCTTTACAAAAAATTTTAACAACGTCTGTACATAAAAAACTAAGGGCAGGCAATTTATTTTCTTATTTTCTGTTCATCTGTGGGCTTCTGTGTTTGATTGGCATTATCTTTTTTACTATAACTTGGCCAATGGCCACGACAGATGAATGCCCACACATGTTCGAGGGGGCGGGGAAGTCAAGTTTTGAGTACATAAAATAATAATTAGACAGCGTGATTAGCATTAATACACGCCCTATCCACATAGTTTGTATCATATACGGTTTTGTATGCTTTAAAATAATATTTATATATATGTATAGATGCATGTATATAGTTATGTATATAAAATACAAAAAAAAATATATATATTAGGGGAAACAGTTCTAAAAACATTTTTTTTTAAACAGAGGTGGATCTTCAAAATAAATAGAATAACTACAATATGAAAATGTAAGAAGAGGGGCAGGGTGAGGGGAGCGTTTGGAATACGAAAAACGTTAACTAAGCACATTGTGCTGCTACGCTCATTTGTTTTTATACACATAATCATTTGTTTTTTGTTATATTTGCTAAGTATTTTGTATGCTACGAAATTTCTTATTTTTAACCGGTATCTCGTATCTATCTTCTTCTTCTTATTCTTCTTACAGTTACTGTTACTGTTTTGCCGTTTTTACGTTACATTCCCGTTATCCGTGGCGTGGTTGCGCTTTTAATTGCGGAACGTCAGAGTGTGCTACGTTACGTTACGTTACATTATGACCATCGCATATTTGCCTCCGATATACGATATATGTGTGTGTCTTTAACTTATTTCGATAACTTGATAAATGGTAACATTTGAGTTTACCGAATGATCCGAACCGAACCGATCCGATCCTCCCTTCCTTCCTGCGGCAGTGCGAACCGCATAACGTAGATTAGGATTATTTTGTTTACTTATTGCTGTTGTACATTCAACTTAATATTAGAAATATTCAAAGTGGCATATGACTAAAATTCGTTATCGACTATCTGTGTGTGTGTGTGTGTGTGTGGTGGGAAGGGCAGTGGAGGGAAGGGGTGTGGGCTGTGTCGGGTTGGAGCGCGTTTAAATTATTCTTATATGTGTGGAGGAGGGAAGGGAGGAAGGGGGCTGGATAAGGTTTGTCAAGTGTTTAGGCAGCGCGACTATTATTCCGACCCGTATTCCTATTCCGATGCTCCATAACGCGAATTGAGAGGCTCTTATAAAAAACTAGGAGACGTGGTAAGGGCGAGAAATTTGATTTCCGCACTACTACACAATCATAATAAATGGTATTCTCAGTATAAGTAGATAAGGATTATGTATAAACATTAATATAGACGTACGTAATTATGCTCCTCCATATAGGTCCGTATATATAGACTTTAAGCTTACTCTGGATTTACCCACACCTTGCTATTTCCCGATGCTCGTCACCGCCGCCGCCGTGGACAGCACCGTTGACGCCGTCGGCGATGTCACCGACGAGTTCATTTGAATGCTGCCCATATCCTTGTTGCTGTGATCACCTATGGAGTTCGCCTCTATGCTCTGAGTCTCTGAGTAGTCCAGCTTATAGCTGGCGCTGCGCGTCACATCCTCCATAGACGCCTCCTGACAGTCCCGTCCAATGTGCGTCTGCGAGCCGCAATTGTAGCAGGATATCTTCGGTGCTCCGCCGCCGCCCACCCCAGTGATGGGGCAAACGGTCAGCGCACTGTACGGCGGCGTGGTCGGCAGTTGCTGCTGCTGGGGCGTTTGCGTCTGTACCGCCACAGCATTCGTGCTTACCACAGCGGCAGTATTCTGCAGCTGGGGCGGCGTGACGGCTGTGGGCGTACCACCAGTGCCGGGTACCGGCAGGAAGGCAAGGCTCGTGTGAAACGCCGGATAGATTAGCTCGCCGTTGTGGGAAACCGGAGCCATGGGAAACCGGTAGCCGCCACGAACAGATTGCGGCGGTGGCGGTGCATTATGCGCCTGGAATATCGTCTGCTGCGGCGGGGGTCCTCGTGTGTGATATGGATAGGAGGCTGCATTGTAGGCTGTGGGTGGTGGGGGCTGCTGCTGTGGCTGTTGCTGCAGCAGGACCGTAGTCGTGGGCGTGCTTACCGGAGACGGGCTGATAAGCAGCGCCTGCTGCTGCATATTCCCGCTGCTCATCGTCTGGGCATCGCTAACAATGCTCGGCGTACCCGTTGTGTAGATCTGCTGGTAGCTCTTCTCCATCCCATTGCGTCCGTTCAGTCGCTGCTGCAGGTTCATTTGCTGCTGCTGCTGCTTATAGGTGAGATGGTGCTTTTGCTGGTAGCCTCCTCCCATGCCGCTGTGCACGACAGTCGTGACCATGCCCATGCCGGGATTGCCCACTGTGCTGTGCAATGGCAGTGGATGCGGCGTTGGTGTCTCTGGCGGGGATATGTCCCCGCAAGAGCCATTCGAGCTGCCCGATTCGCTGCCAGTGGTGGCAACACTCTTCGTCACCGAGCCGCTCCCATCGTCATTCATGCTCATGTTCTGCATCAGGCTGTTCATGTAAGCGTTGTTCTGAAAGTGCTGCTGCTGCTGCTGCTGTTGATGCTGCTGCTGCTGCTGATGGGGCGGTATGTAGGCGTTCGCCTTGACTCGATGATGATGTGCGGGCCGCTGGAAACCGTTGCGTATCAGGCTGGGAAGACTCGTGCCACTGGAACTGCTGCTGCCGCCTTCGTTAATATTCTCGTGCTGCAGCTCCCCGCTAATGGAAGAGGGCGGCGGCGTGGTCTCTGTTGAGGGACGCCGCGCCGCATGATGCTTGTGGCCGGTCAAACGTTGTGACAAGTTGCGCATTTGCTGCGACTGCAGTGGAACGTTGGAGCGCTGAGGACTCGTCGTGCGGCTGCTTGACGGGGAGGACTGCTGGCTCAGCATCGGCGAACTTGAGGCTGGAGGCACATGATGATCAAGGTTCTGCTGCTGCTGCTGCTGTTGAGCAGCAGCCTGCGGATGTGGCGGTGGTGCGTAGTGACGCATTGACCACGCGGCGGCCGTGTTCTGGTGGCCGAGTATGGCACTTGTGTCCGCTGGAATGGTGATATTCGATTGCATCATGTGTGGCACGCCATCGACGCTTATCTGGTGTGTTCCATCGGTCCCAGGCACAAGCTGACAGAAAGAGAGAGAAAGAGCAGATTTTAGTTAGTTTAGCAAACATTCAGAACAATTTTAATGATTTATCATAAGTCAACCTGCCGCAGTAAAAATGTATCCTTTCCGTGGGTCTTGCGACAAGGATACAATTCCCAATTGTATCTCATGCCTCGTGTGTAATTCTTATACAATGTTCAGATTTGAAGAATACAATTTTGAGTTCGAATTTTCAACTCAACTCAGCAAAGTCTAGATTTGACTTGTAAGGTCTTAAGACTTACCTTTTGAAAATGTTGGGGGAATATCATTGGTATATTGCCCTGCGGCGTCTGCACTACCTGGACCATCTGTGGATGCTGCTGCTGGGCCTGTATTTGATGCATCACATGCTGCTGCTGCTGCTGCTGTTGTTGTTGATGCTGCTGCTGTTGCATTATCAAATCATGCTGGGACGGCGCGTGCGGGTGCGGTGGATGTGGATGGGACTGTGTCTGTGGCTGTTCCATTTGCGCTTGCGGAAAGTTATCCGACACCAGTTTGTTCTCCTTGATCTTGCCCAGTATCCCAAAGATCTTCTTCTGCTCATCCATCGAGAAGACTGGATGAATGGCGGCCATTGTGTAGACAAGCAGCAGCTCCAGAAGCGTGTCCTGGTCATTGATGCACCCAAAATCACACTCTCCCCAGCACTCGAGCGTGCGATAGATCTCGCTCACACAGTTCCGGTTGCAGACACGAATCAGGGCCAGGTAGAGGGCCATTTTGCGGCGTATCTTCCTGTCGGTTGGATCGCCCTTCTGGCAGGTGAACATATCGGCGGCCAGCTCTTGGGGATTGTTGGCCCGCAGCTCCATTCCGCGCAGCGTCTCCGAGTCGCATCTGCCCTGTTCCTCGAGCAACGTGCCCAGGAAGCGTAGCTCGAACGGCAGGCAGGCGGTGAGCAGTGCGTACATCGTTTCAATGCGATTGTAGCTCTCGAGTTTCTCAAACCACAGCAGGACGTCTTGTTTACAAATCATTTCCAATGTTTTTGCTGCTGCATCTACTGCCAATGGATGTGTGTGTGTGTTGTATGGATGGACGCGGATGATACCCTCTAAACAGAGTTCTTCTGTTTGTGTGTTGTCTGTGTGTATGTGTTGTGTGTGTGTGTGGTGTGTGTCTGTGTGCTCTAGTTACGTGTGGTGGGTGCAAAAACCACAACAACAATAACTAGAATCTCGATAGTTGGCGCAGCTGCTGCTGCATCACTGCCGCAAAGGCTGTGCTGTGCCTTGGATCGGATGGGTGCCTGAACACACAACGCAGCTTCGCTTGCACTGCTAATTAACTTTTATGCGCTACCCTTGTTTGGCGTTTGCACAATTTTCGCCTGCTGCTTCCACAAAGGCTGCCCACTACAACTAGTTGTCGTCCGCATATATTTGCGCGTTAGCGGATGGAGGAAGGGTGCTCACGGGTAGCGGGGGGCTGCACCACATTGGCCAGAGACTCGTCGGCGTTGGCTAGTTTACTACTCGGTGATGGGGCCGCTGTTATTTGTGACTCGCCGATGCGAATTTCTGCAACTAACTCCTTCACCATACCACGCGCACTTTTCGACGATGTTAAACACTTTGCGGCTCACTGGCACTAAATACTCTACGTTTATAGTTTAAACACGTCATTTACTTTGCATTGTGTGTGCTTTTTCATAAATTTTCTGTCCTCCACAGACTCGCTGGCGTTGGCTGGTTTGCTACTCGCCCGGTTCGCTCAAACCAAAGAGAGCCACATTCTGTTCTCTCCGACTCAGGTTTGCGTTTTATGAAACAGCTGTTTAGGGCTATCGATGCCAGGGATGTTCTATTTTCGATAGCCGTGACTACTACTTTAATCCGATACTACGACCAAACCGCGATTTTTTTAAATCTTAACTTTTTTAAATAGAGTTTCTTTATAAATAAAGTCGTTCGACATTAACTAAACTGTGAAAATTAAGCGAAAAAAAAAACGCGAAACAGAGTTGCTTTTCGGGCGGAAAACGATAACTGCGTTTCATTATTCTTGATACCGATAATTTCATTTTTTCTTTGATACCGATAACTGCGTTTCATTATTTCATTGATAGTTTCATTTCTTTGATAACGATAACTTCGATAGCTATCGATAGCCCAAAATACCGTGAATTCAATAAAATACTGAAAACTATTTTTGAAAATTCGACACCGATAAGTCCTGGGATGAAGTAAAGAAATCGGTTAACGCGATTTGAACACATGCAACACTCTGCGAGTGGATTCTGAGCGTTGTGTTTTTACTCTTATTTAATTGCTGGTTATATTTCTATGAAAAATGAATACAAGTACAAAGAAACTGCAGAAGCTTAGAAACCATCCTCATCATCTTCAGCCATCTCCTTGGCCAATTCCAGGTCCTGCTGCTCACGCTCGCGTCTCTCCTCTGCACTCTCCAGATCCTTGCCGTACGACTTGGGCGGATAGCGCATAGCCTTGACGCTCTGATTGTGTAGATTCAGGCAAAACGAGATGCGCTCGTGGAAGGCCAACTGGGGCTCGCGTGTGCTGTAAATGTCGGTGCTCTCCTTGCTGCGCATGTAGTTCTGTGCGGGATCCAGGGTGGCCTCAATTACACCGTCGCGTATGGCCTTGGACACAATAAACTCGGCATCCTCGGACGAGTCCAGCATCAAGCGCCTGGCGATATCCTGGGGCGAGATTCGCGAGTACGAGAGACCAATCGAACGGATGGCAGTCTTGATCACATTATGACGCAAGCGGATGATCAGTGTGAATGTGTGATCCAGCTGGAACTTGGGTCCGTACTGCGACACGACGTCACCGAAGCGTTTCAGGTTGCCCAAACGCACAGCCTGAGTGAGCTGGAAGTATGCACCAAGCGACTGTCGTAGTCCCGCCTGGCGGAACACAACGCGCTCGGGAATGTTGCCCAGCAACAGTTCCACCACAATAATCAGCTTCTGCACGGTCTGGCGGAATCCGATGGCCGCATGCTGGGGCGATTTGCGCAGGGCCTGGACCAGATGCTTGTGTGCGTCACTGTACTCCAACTTAGCGGCCTTGATGCGACCCAGATAGTAGAGGAAACGGGCCCATTCATTGTTGCTGGCCGACTCGGGGTAGACGGACTTCTTCACCAACTTGTCAGCCTGGTCGTACAGGGCATAGTGCAGATAGTTTCTGAGCAGGCAATTAATTAGCACTGCCTGACCCTCGAAGTCGTTGCGCAGTGTGGCGGTACGCAGGCGGGCGTGCAGGAAGGCGCGAATGCCCTCCAAGGCGTTGTTGAGCTCAGCAACTCGCGAAAAGTAGAAATAGGACTTGGCCCCGATCAGGTCCAGGGTGCGACGGTTCTGGATGGATATTTTGGCCATCAAGGCATCGGCACACGTACCGGCGCGTTTCAAATCGTTGGCGTCAATCAATTTGACCAGCAGCAGCAGATAGAAGTAGGCATCCACCTCGGCTATCGGTGCCTTGGTAGCCACCAGTTTTTTACCCACATCAGGCAGCTCGGTGGCGTCCTTCTCGACAGCGGGCATCAGAGCCAGTGCAGCTTCGCGATCCGCGCCAGCTGGGTAGATGCTCTGCGACAGATTGCGGAACACAACGCCGTTCAGCTTGCGTCGGGTGTTGGGCAAATTTCTCAGTACGCGCAAGATGAATCTGTGGCAAAAGCATACATAAATATCATTGAAACTATGGTATATGGGTGCGAAAACTTACCGCGACTCCTTCGAAGCGACACTCTTTTCGATTTGGCGTATTTGCTCGCGTATTTCTTGGACAGCGGCCACATCTTGGTTTTTCTTTTCGTCCGCCAGTGATACTTCGGTCGTTGGAGGATCAACCTCCATCTCAACATCCTGAGTGCCAATATCTGCAGCGTTAGTCATGTTTTAGCACGTTTAATTTGCAATTTATTCAATTAAATTGACGACTTTTCGTATTTTTTTTCCAAACGATATCAAAAATGCCTAGTAATGCAGTGTGACCCTCAGAAATATACCTTCAATACCAAATTCAAATTCCGAAATACATGAGGTATATTTCTGAGTTGGACATCTCTACATAAATATGTAGTTAATATGTTGAAAATGTGTAGTTAGCGTGTAGTTACCATGTAAAACATAGTTATCGCTGTTATAAAATCCACAGACGGAATGTGAATGAAAATATATAAAAATTGACAAGTTTAAAAATGTTACGATACAGACACGCTGTGCGCATTCTGGCTCACCGGTCCTACTCGGCTAGTGCCGCTGGCAATGATGGGAATTCCAATCCCGACGACGACAAGCATCCAATTAGGCGGACGTTTCGGTTGCTTGGCAATGATATGCGCAAAGTCAAAGAATTCTTTGTGCCCAAGGACCCCATTCCAGAAGACACCTCGGAGCGGGCTCTGACCCAAAGTAAATTCAACTTTGAGGGCGACAAAGGACGGAATCCCAGTCAGCCGGATGAATTCCAGACGCACTGCGATGTGCTGATCATCGGCGGTGGCGGCGTGGGCAGTTCCATTGCATATTGGCTAAAGGAGAAGGCGCGCGATGGCCTGAACGTTGTGGTTGTCGAAAAGGATGATACGGTATGCGTGACAATCGTGGTCAAGTGCCCACAGAGTTATCTATCTCGTCTCTTTATAGTACGCCCAGTCTGCGACCCGCGTCTCTTTTGGCGGCCTGTGTCAGCAGTTCTCCCTGCCGGAGAACATACAAATGTCTCTATTTGCCGCCGACTTTTTGCGCAACGCCAAGGAGCACTTTGGCTCGGAGGTACCGCTCAACTTTACGCCCCAGGGCCATCTGATGCTCGCTGGGGAGGAGGACGCCGAGAGCCTGAAGTATGGTTCGCAGCTGCAAAACGAGCTGGGTGCCCGGAATGAGCTTCTCACACCCGATCGACTGGCGGCACGTTTCCCCTGGCTGAATACCAAGGGTATTGCTCTGGGCTGCCATGGCCTCGAGAAGGAGGGCTGGTTCAATTCGTGGGCGCTACTCACAAACTTTCGTCGCTCTGCTGGCGGACATGGCGCGCATTTCGTCAATGGAGAGGTGGTGGACTTTGCTTTCCAAGAACAGCCGGATATATCCGTCTCGGGTGACAACAGCTCCAGCGAAGCCAGCTACGATGGTCTGGACAAGGTTGTTATCCAACTGCCGGATGGCACACGACGCACATGCAAGTTTGCTCTCTGCGTGATAGCAGCCGGAGCTAATTCCGGGAATGTAGGACGACTGGCACGCATTGGCACCGGGCGGGGAATGCTGCGGGTTCCCTTGCCCATAGATGCACGGAAGCGGTACATGTATGCAATCACCACTCAGACACAGAATGCACCCGGCATGGCCATGCCCATAACCATCGATTCGAACGGGACATTCATTCGGAGAGACGGCTTGGGCGGCAACTACATCTGCGGCCATAATTCCGATCCGCAAGTCGATCCAAACAGTAATAATTTCGTCGTTGATCCGCAGTACTTTGAAGAGCATATTAAGCCCGCACTCGTGGAGCGAGTGCCCGCCTTTGAGGCGGCCACAGTTGTAGACAGCTGGGCGGGTCTGTACGAGCACAATGTCTACGATGAGAACGGCATTATGGGACCACATCCGTACTATCACAATTTGTACATTGCCACAGGGTTCAGTGGACACGGCATCCAGCAGTCGGTGGCTGTGGGTCGAGCCATATCCGAGCTGATTATGGATGGCCAGTTTCGCACCATCGACCTGTCGCGACTGAGCTTCGATAGATTAATAGTCGACAGGCCCATGTACGAGTTGAATAATGTTCTAAGTTAGTGTCTGTTGAAAGTACAATGTATTGTACATGATTAAAGTTTCATTTTACTATTTGAATTGTCCTGGCGGCGCACCAAAGAGACCACCGCCCTGTTTGCTGGCGGCACGTGAGGGTGCAAAGCCCAACATTTTCTGAATGTTCTGACGAATGGACATGGTGCACAAAATGTAGAGGAAGATGAACGAGCAGTCGGTGTAGTCTTCGCCGGCCAGATTGCGATGGCTCAGGCCCTGAATCCAGGAGATGGGGGTAAAGGGCAATTGGGCAACAACGCGTCCATCGAATATGCTATTGAACATGCTCAGCAGTGCGGTGAAAGCAAAGCCGGTTGCAAACATAGACTTCATCTTCACCAGCGACAAGTCACGGTTGTTGTTCTTCAGCTTCTCCTCATCGCGCTCGATTTTCTTTTTCACCGCCTTGTCCAGAGAATCGCCATGTATTTCCTTGCGGCGCTCCACTTGAAGTAATTCACACGTTAAATTATGATAATGATAACCCAGTTTCTAGCACTTACACTTCTTGCTCTGCTTCTCCACCTCGGTTTTCAGCTTTTGATATTTATCCGTACGGTACACCAAGACCCAGGTGAGCCCTTTAAATGAATGAATATGTTAAAAATTTAACAGCTGTGTGATGTTTAACTCACCTTCGCCCAAAAAGGCGGTGCAAACTGATATAAAAACTATTAATATGGTGTCGGACCACATTTTTCACTATTTTTTTAATGTTAATTGAACTATAATAGGGGTATCGATTACAACAGACAGCTGGCACATTTACTATCGATTGTTGACGTGACACTATCGTTGACGTTTTTACCATCGCTGTTATGAATACTTTTATTGCATTCTTTTATATTTTTAAAAATAAATTATTATTGAACTAGCAGGTCCTTTTACTAGTTCTAAGATTTAAAAACACATTATTTTATTGGCATGGTCACAAGCTTGCCGTCTGTTATTGAATTGTATTTCTAAGTTCATTAAAATTTCAAGAAATATTAATTTTACATTTGTTTAATAATTATTAATTATTTTTTGCTCATTTAGTATATAGGTTTTTTGTTTTTATTTTTTTATTCCGCCGATACAGACGAATATCCTTGCGTTGATGCCGCTGCCGCAGTCGCTTTGCATGTTGAGGGCTGTGTAGTTTTTTTTTATTTTTGTTGGAGGTGAGATGATGACGTTAGGCGCTGTAAAAATTGCTACATTTGAGGAAAGAAATCATATCAGGTTATATATGTGGTATATATATGTCAAAATATATATGTGGGCATATAGAACAACAACAAAGAGAAATAGAATGGAGGGTGAAAGTGGAAAAAAGAGTGGAAGAGAAGTGGAAAATCTCAAAAAGTTAAGTTTTATGGAAACGTTGGCAAAAATATTCAATTTGAAGTCGATTTGACTTCAAGTTGAATATTTAATAAGAACGTAAAAATATATTTAATGGAACGCGCGATAACGTTCGAAGAAATTGAACATTTTGCGGGTAATGTGAGACCACATTGAAGTTTTTTTTCTTTTGTTTAGCTTTAGTTGCTCTTCTTCACTTTTGTTGTTGTGGATGATGGTTGGTTGGTTGATGCTAATTATTGAGATATAATTCATTGTTTATTTGTTCAATCTCAAGACGCCGCCTCCGCCTCCTGTTGCGGGCCTAGTAACGTCGTCGTTCCCTCTCGCGACTCCGCGAATGACGCCGCTCGTTCGAACGATTGCGACGCGTATCGCGCTGACGGTCACGATCCTTTTCACGCTCCTTCTGGCGCTCCTCCCGTTCCTTAATGCGTAGCTTATGCTCCTCGATGCGTTTCTGGCGGAATGCCTCCTTCTCTGCAATCTGTTGATGCCGGAAAGATGCCATTCATATTACACGCCCCTCCCACACGACTATAAATTAAAAGCTTACCGCTTCCGGCGTAAGTGGCAGCCAGTAGATGCAGGGTGTGCCCTTAGTTTTGCGAAACAGATCATCCAACAGCCTAATCGGCGGCTCGTTCTCCTTTCTTTTTGTCTTGGGCACTGTTTCAAAATAGATGGGGTTATCATCACAAAGTCTTACAAAAGGAGCAGATGATTAACGCCTTACTTGGTGATCCAGAGCGGCTACGTCCGTGTGTATTGCGATCGTTATTACGTTCATTGCGCTCACGTTCGCGTCCCCGCACACCCTCTCCTTCCCTGGAGCGCTTGCGATCCTGACCCGGTCGCTCCACATCTCGTGTTCGGGAATCCACCACACGCTCCTTGCTCCCACGACGTCTGTCGTTGGGGATTTTTTCGCGATCATTGGGCTCCTTTTTGCCCACATCCCATTCCCGTACCGGGCGGGCAGGCTGCTCAAAGCATAAAGATTGTGTTAGATTATAGTAACGAAAGAAAACAGATTAGATTCCCTTTGTACCTTTTTATCAGTCGCGTCCAATCGAGACCAAGCATTGCCTGATTGCTGATTATCTCTGGTATTTTCCTGGCCATAGCGTGGCGGCTCGTCCTTTGTCAATTGTATCGCACGATCCATGTCTGTGCGACTGCCGAAATCCACATTCAAGCATTTTGGATTCGAGACTGGCCAGCGCACGCCGTGCAGGGCATGGCGTGTTTCAATAGCCTCGCTGTAAAGCAGAAACCAAATAAATACCAAGGAGATACAAGTTCATTTAGTAATGGTATACTTACTCTTCATTGGAATAGGCAACAAAGCACTTAGACTTGATGCGATCTATCCAGAAACCATCTTCGACTATCTTGCCCGTTCGTGCCAGCAGCCCCTTCAGCTGGAGCACAGTGAAGGGACGCACCAAATTGGTTATGTAGAGCACATGACTGGAACGATTGCGGGCTGGACTCGGTGAGCGGACTATATTGGGTTTCGCAGATGGAACTGTTGATTTACTCAACCCCCCGCCCACATGCACCTGCACAATGTCTGTGGAGAGCGCCGGTGTGGTGCGGCCTGTGCCGGCGGTGGCTTCCTTTGCGGCATTCGACTCGGCGACACTGTTCTCAGTGGCAGTGACGACCGTGACCGTGCCACTCTCGTCACATTCACGCTCACGCTCCTTGCGCCCTACTGGTGTCACGGACCGATCCGATTCGTGGTCGCTGGTGACAAGGCCCTCCTCCTCCGAGGAAGAGTCCAGCTGGACATCGCTGAGTGGCACTGGCACCACATCGGAAATTATGTTCTTCAGCGAGTCCGTCGAAATGGCCAGCACTGGCGGTGCGCGATCTGATGACTTTTTATTTGTCAACCACTTGCGCTTGCGCACGGACCGCTGACTCTGCAGCACAGTTGCGGTTGCTCCTGCTGGCGCAGTGGGTGGTGTCGCTGTCACTGAGGTGGTCTCGTGCTTTTTGTTATTTGGAAGATCAATGGCCTCCTCGTCCTGAGCTGGGGCTGGCTGTTCTACGGACTGTTTGCGATTCTCCTTTTGCTCGTCCTTCGCCTTGATGGGCATCCTCTCCGGTAGCTGTTCCTTATGCTTCCTCTTCCTCTCCTCCCTGCGCTCCGATTTAGGAGTGTCCTCGGTGGTGGCGGCAGCAGCCTCATCATCCCTTTCTTCAACGTCCTCTGTTTGAATGTCTAATACATCACTGGATGTTTTTAGATGTTCCTCCTCCTTACTTGCTGTTAGGCTAATCGAAGGAGAAGGAACTTTTACCTCTTGAATGTGAATGCTCTGCCTGCCATCGTCATCAGCGTCATCGTCTGCGGTCGGCTTTTCATCATCCGATTTGTCAACGTCCTTCTTGGCATTACCTGGCTCTGGTTGCGGCTTCTCGACCTCAGCGTCTGGCTCCGGCTTGGGCTGCGGGTCCGCTACAGGTTCAGCATCACTTTTGGGCTCATCTACGCTGTCTGGAGCCGGCGGAGTCCTCTTCTCGCTCTTCTCGGGCTTCACGACATCCGCGTTGTTTCTGCTCGACTGCCATTTGTCTGAATCGGCGCCGTTTTCTCCCTCCTCCGGTATGGTTTCCACCTTCTTATCGCTGCTTTTGCTTTCCACGCGCTTTTTAGGCGTAGTGCGGCTGCTGCGACTCTTGCGCACTGGTGATGGCGATGCCGCACGCTCCTCGCTGGAGGCGCGCTCGCGATCTTGAGCATCATTGATTTCTTCGCGCGATGCGGCGGCCTGTGGCAATTCCTGATTTTCAGCATCTTTGTGCACTACGCTGTTCTCCTCCTCGGTTCTTTCATTGTCGGACACTTTGCGGGAGCGTCGACTACGTCGTGCCGGCAACGGTGCGGGCGATGTAGATTTTTTTCGCTCGCTACGCCGTCTCATAGCTGTAAAAAAAAGCGCCCACGGCACACAGCACTGTAAAAAATCTGAAATAAAATGCGCGTGAACTTCTATATGTCGGCACGTGAGTTATTTAATGCACTGATGAAACGTTTAACTCCTAACTTTAGCGATATGCACCTTTTCTTCTTCGAGAAAATTATTTTGTCAGCAAACGAAGAGCGTCAAATCCGCCATCAATATGCAGAGTTGCATTGATGGTGTGACTATCGATAGATATTTATTGTTTTATAAAATGCAAAATAAAACTCTTACCGCGGCACAATTACTTTAGTTTTTGTTTAAATTGCGCTGCGCACAAATAACTTTGAATAATAAATGACAACTTTCTCAATTTTTGATTAAAACATTTACGTGTGGTGCATTTTGCCACACTGTGCAACACTAGGCCGCATTTCATAAGTCGGCAGAACAACCAAAATTTCCAATTTTGATTTTAGGCATAAAATGCGTTAACTTACTGTTAAAATGATGGTTACGAATATTTCTAAGCTAAGCCAAGTCATGGCCAGGCTTCGGGTCGGCCCAAGTCCAAGGGAATATTGCCAGTTGGCTAAATTTCGAAGAACCAACTACCAGCAACGGTTGGAAGCGGGATCATCGTCGCTCTTCCCCAATATGGATCGCCATCACCACCATGGTACGGGCTCAGCCTCGGGGGGCACGGCTTTGGCATTTACAGCGGCCTTCACTTTCAACCTGTTTGGACACAGTGATAATGATAAGGAGGAGACGCCCGAAGAGAAACTGATCAACCAGATCAAGCGCTCCATTCTATGTGTACAGCGGGAACAGTACGACAAGGCGGAGCAAATGCTCCACCTGGCACTGCGGATGGCTCAAGACTTGCAGAGCAAAGATGGCATCACGTATGTGTACGATGTGATGGCTAATCTGGCCATGGAACGAGAGCAGTTCAAAAAGGCAGAGAAGATATTCACGGATGTGATGAAGCGTCTCTTTGCCGATGGCCACACGGAGGAGAGCCCAAAGGTTTGTCCCGTCACTTGTATATATTGAGGTCCAATCCCATTAAGCCCCACCCATGGTGCCATGTTTCCAGATCCTGCACATTAGCTCCAAGATAGCGCATATGTCACAGCTGCAAGGGGACCTGGAGAAGAGTTACCAAGGCTTCAGCTGGACGCTGCAGCAGCTGGCCAAGTTAATTGAGAAGATGCCCGAAGACAAAGACGTCCAAGAGCTGTACGGCCTGACAAAGAATTGGTATTGAAGGTGTTTCCATATTGATTTCCAAGCACTCTTAACTCCCACACACTCTTTCCAACCCAACCGTATCCATAACGACTTGTATGTGTGCTTCATTTGCAGGTTTGGCCAGCTGCTGATGAAGCAGGGAAAATACACAGAGGCCAAGAACCTTTTTAAAGAAGCCTTCGACGCCCTCTGCGATGTGTATGGCGCCGTCAACGAGGCTTCGGTGACCATTTTGAACAACATAAGTGTGGCGTATGTGAACGTAAGTTCTCCCTCCATACAGCATATAATTGTACTTTAATAACCATAAGCTTAATTCCTCTAGCTTGAAAATTACGCAGAAGCCAAGGAAACTCTGATGCAAGCCATGGCCCTGGCCAAAGAGCTGAATGACGTCAGCCAAGAGGGAGTGCTGCTGGCAAATCTGGGTCTGGTTTACCTGCGTGAGGGTCTGATGCAGCAGGCGGAAAAGTCCTGCAAGCTGGCTTGGAAAATGGGGCAACAGCACAAGAATCCCGATGCCATCGAGCAGGCCGAGTATTGCCTCAACGAGATCAAGGCCACCATAAATGGGGCGAAGGGCGAATGAAGTTAATGTTTTCCTTGTAAAGTGTATTTTTTGACTAATTCAAACCGTTCGTATAGTAAAGCATAATTTTGAATGCATATAAAAACTCCCTTACTCTCTTCCTCTCTCTCTCACTGTCTCTCTGAAATGATGTAGATGTTTAAGTAACGCTCCAAGACACTATTCAAAGTTGGCTATAACAATCATCAGCGCCACGCCGGTAAGCAGGGCCAGTATCTCCTTCAGGGATTGCTTCAGCTTGGTCGACTCCTCCAGCAGCTCTGGCAGCACGCTCACTGTGGCAATGTAAATGAATCCGCCGGCTGTGAACGGCAACACCCAGGGGGCCGAGTTGTCCTCACCGCTGGCGGCACCAACCAGGGCCAGTGCTGTGCCTGCCACGGCGCCCAGCGCCGTTACCAGCTGCAGCATCATCGCCTTTCTGCGGGAGCAGCCCGACTTGATGAGTATGGCAAAGTCACCAATCTCGTGCGGCACCTCGTGCAGCAGAATGGTGATGGTTGTGACTATGCCGATGCTGTTGCCAGCCAAATAGGAAGCACCAATTGCCAGTCCATCGGTGAAGTTGTGGGCAAAATCAGCCGCTAAATTCAAGTACCCTGAGATCTCCACTTCTCCCTCGGGCTCTGGCTCGGGTTCCGATTTCTTTGCCTTGGCTTTGCTGGATTTACCTTGTTTGTCGCCATCTCCGTTGCCTTCTTTTGCTGGCTTTTTCTTCTCAGCAACAGGTTTGGGCTTGGGTGCACCGTGGCTGTGCCCGTGGCCACCGCCGCCACCCTTCAGTATGCGCACAAGTTTCTCCACCGACAGGAAGGCAATAATTCCGCCCAGAACCCACAGACCAACGCTCATGTCATGGCTGTGTCCATGTGCCTCGCCCTCGCCTTCATGATGATGCTCGTGTCCGTGCGTGGCCGTGACCATGCTCGTGGTCGTGCTCTCCGTGACTATGCGGATGCGTTGCATGCGGTATCAAGTGCAGGAATGCATCGCCCAGCAGTCCGCCGGATGCAAAGGCCAGCAGAACCTTCAAACGGGGTTTCATGGCATCGCTGTTATCAAGGGGTATGATGTAGAGCAACACAAAAGGCGCGGCGCTGATAAGCAGCGTGGAGCCAATTGAATGCAACCATATGGTGCTCATATCTATAGAGAGCAAGATGAAGTCACCTATGTCAATACTGAGATACAACACCACTGACAGACTTGCTTACCAAGTGCCGGCTTCGTTTTGCTGTGGTGGACGTGGACCTCTTCATGCCCATGATGATGATGGTCGTGCTCATCGTGATCGTGATGATGATGGTGATGATCATGATCATCTTCATCGTGATGGTGCACTGCCGGCGGAGCATTCTTGGCATCAAAATTTTCATTCGCTTCGCGCGAGTATTTAAAGCTGGGATTGCCTTGGCCACCGCATAATGATGGCAGGGAGAGCAGGATGCCACCAAGGATAACGACCAGTGCGAGCTTCTGGTAGAATTGAAGCTTGCTGCTCTGGAAATCGGCCATTTGTTTGGCCATTATAAGTATACGCGTGGGACTCGACTCTTTTTTTGTTGTGACGTGTGTAACTTTTTTTTCCAACCAGCTTTCCAAGCACTATCGATTACCGGCTATCGATGCTGGTCAGTCACAACACACTCGATATATGGTTTCTACTATCGATAGGCAAATAAAGCGCGACAAGACTGCATTTCAACTGTTTTTAATTTGTATATTTCGCAATTTTTAATGACTATTAAATATCTTTCGCTTTTAGTTGGTTTTGTTTTTTTTCGTTGCCAGACATAGTTAAACGATGCTAATAACTAGACACGTGAAGGGTGCATAATATTTTATGTATACGATGCCATTAGATAATCCGTTACAAAATAAGAACGAGTAAAATTCGGTCGGGGGGTTCAATAAATAATAACTTCGAGTTACTCACATAACATTACTGCAAATAAAGGCCTACACCAATGCCAATGTCTCGCCTGCCCATGTACTGCATTCAATTGGGGGCCGTACACTAAGTATAATTTTAAATGCTCTCTATGTATGTGTATGTGTATGTATTTACAAGCCACTTTGGTTGCGAATTGCTCAATGCTGCTGCTTCAGTACAGGTTGATCTTCTTGAGTATCGTTTTGCGGCACATGTGACACGTGCGCAGCGTCTCGGCACAGTGGGAGCAAGCCCCATGGCCGCATAGGAATGCCACATCCCGTTTGCGCTCCATGCAAATGCCACAGAAGTGCGACTCCTCGAACTCTTGCACTTTGTTCTCCAAGTACCGCAGCAGATCACCCGAGGGCAGACGCGCCGGATCGCTGGGCGATGCTGTTGACGTTTGCAGGGAGACTACCCGCCCGCTGGAGGTCACACGCCGTTCGATGAGCACACCGCATCGCAGGCATTTCTTCATGCGTATGCCGCACTCCTCGCAGGCGATTTGATGCTGACACGGCTCGAAGCGCACCAGGGGCAGGATCTCGTTGCACACGATGCACTCCAGTGGACCTGCTATCATGGCCGCGGGACTAGGACCCGGACCTGGACACGTCAGGGCTGTTGCCGCAGCCGCAGCCGCACCACATGGCTGCTCTCCTGCGGCGATGGCTGTGACTGTGCTGCTGCTGCTGCTTGAGGTAGCTGGCGGCTTGGGGGCCTTCTTGCGCGGCGCAACTTGTGGCGAAACATTCGGTGGTGCCGTCAATGGTGGGGCATCCGAATTGAGTTTCTTGACTCCCGGCGATGCTGATGGTGTGGCTGGTGCTGCGGCTACTGATGGCGAGGGCTGAGCTCCAGCCATATCGTTGGGCTTTGGCATTACATCGAGATGCTGACGCAATGGTGGCGGCGGAACGGGCGCAGCTCCATTTGTTTCCGCGCCCCCAGTTTCGCCTGCCGTTGGCATTTCGTCTTCAGACATATCGAGCGCCTGCAAGCGTAGCAGGGCTGCGGCACTCGACGATTCTGCCTCCGGTGGCTGCTGCTGGCCAAAGATCATCTGCCTGATGTTGCGGTCGGTGATCCACTCGAATATGCTGGCATTGGCATTGTTCAGCTCCACGCGGCAGCCGGCACGCGACAGATAGATGAGTATGCTGTACATCAGGCGATCCTCGGCCCGCACACTCGTCTGCACGAGACTCATGTAGAATTTGTGGATCTCGGGCGCCTCCTCGGGATTCGGTTCCGCCGCCGACTGCAGATTGGACTTCTTGATCACGCACAAATGCATGGCGTTGTCCCCGTCCTCGTCCTTGGCATTCACATCGCACGACAGCCGCACGAGGCGCTCGATCACCCCAGCATGGCCCTGCGAGACGGCCAGCAAGAACGGCGTCTGACGTCGATTGTTGCGGATGTCCAGCTCGGCCTGTCCCTCGGTCACAAGAGTCTCCACCACCTGGGCATGCCCGTTGAGGGCGGCCAGATGCAGCGCCGCGAAACCATCATCCTTGCGCACATTCACCAACTGACGGGAGAGCTGCAGGATGCGACGGGCGGCCACCACATTGCCCTTGAGCGCCGCATGGTGCAGCACATTGAAGCCGCGATTGTTCTTCACCGTGAAATCCAGATTCGGGGCATTGCACAGCAGCTCCACCACCTCGGTGTTCTCCTTGCCAATGGCATCGTGCAGTGCCGTGTCGCCGTAGGAGTCCTGAATGTTCACATTGGCCTGGTGCTGCAGCAGCTCGCGCACACAGTGCGGCGTCTTCTTGTGCGCACAAATGTGCAGGGCCGAGCAGTGGCTCGAGTTGAGGAAATTCACTTCTGCCCCATGCTGCAGAAGGACACGCATTGTGGCCGGCTGGTTGCCAAAGGCTGCGTAATGGAGCGCCGAATCGCCCTCCTTGTCCACTGCATTCACATTGGCGCCCTTGGAGATGAGGTAGCTGACCAGCTCGACGTAGCCCTGATGCGAGGCCACCTGTATGCACGCCTTGCCGCCACTCATGACATCCACCTGGGCGGGATTCATGTCCAGATATTGGCGCACAAACTCCAGATGCCCCTGTGCCGCCTCCCGCACCAATTTATCGGCCACAGAGCTGCCCGAGAGGCCGGAGAGGGGTGTCATTACATGATCGGCACGCCTATGGCTCAGATCCATCATGCTGTTGGAGCGTTCCGCAGCCGTGGCCAACGGCGAACGCTCCAGTTTGACACATTTGGGATTGAGGGTCCACTCGAAGCCATCGTCCAGCTGCTGAATGCGCAGATCCCCATCCGAGTAGACTTTAACCACTTTGCAGATTTTACCCAGGGCCTGCAAACGGAATAAAATTCCCATTAGAAATCTATGGCATCGGCGGCGATCTGCTGGCTGCCTCTTACATATCGCATAATATCAATCCATTCGCCGTGACCCTTCTGCAGCTGTTGGACCTTGTTGGCATCGTTAATGATGGTCACCAGATCGCCCACACGAAAGGAGACAACTTTGACGAGTGCGGCGGGATGAAAGGTCCAGCGATTGGGACAGTTTTCATATTGCACCCTGCCAGGCCAGAGGGGAAAAAACAATTAGAAGAATTCTCTGAAATGATCTGAGCTTATGCTCCCTACCGTATATCTCCTTTATCCGTGATCCGATGGACTGTGCCCAGCTTGGCCAGATGCTCGACCATGCGTGGATTCCAACCGCCATGGCCCTGCTGCAGCTTCATGAGGGCATCCACCTCGAGGCAAACCTTGACGCGATCGCCCACAGAGAAGCTTGGCTTCACCATCGGCGCCACCGGCTGCTGCTCCTCCGGCTGGCCCAGCACTGGCATATGATCCTTGTAGTAGTGGCCGCCGCCCGTTGCCGATATGTACTTGAGGTCGACGTTGCCCTTGTGCCCCAGACGATAGACGTTCGTTGAGCCCGTTACCCACGAGACGTTGGCCACACTGCGACACGATTCGTTGTCCCAGCCACGGATTTCCATAACCCGCCCTGTCTTGCCCTCGCCGCCGTCCTGATCGTTCCACTCCCAGTCCGGGCCGCGCACAACCTTCGAGCCAACGAAAATGCCACGCAATTGAATGCGCTTCGAGCCCTTGCGCGTTGGCACTCGCACGCCCAGCGAATTGGGCGTGGTATATCTGATGAAGGGATGCTCCAGATCGTGCAGATCCTCGGCGTAGCAAAAGGCACACAGATGATAATTGGCACACTGCGCACACTTGAAGACAATGCCCGCTATGCCGGCCTTCGAGCAGCCATCGCAGACGACATTTGAATGACGAACGCCTGCCAATCGAAAGGGGGAAATTAAATGGGGGATTATCTATGATATATATGTATGATGGTTGGATGGATCAATGCACTTACCAACTTGAGCATTATCCACAATTATTAAATCGTATTGACTCTGATATCCCACGCGGTAATTGGTGCGATGTCCCGAATCCCAATTGACGACTACCGTGTTCTCTGGTGAATGTGTGGAGCCGCAACGGCCTATTTCGCATACGGTGCCAACGTGACCTTCTCCGTCGTCTGTTGCGCAAGCAATGAAACGAGAAGCAGAATGCCAGGGTAAACGATTTGTTAGAGAGAAGAAGGTTCTGTTGCTGTTTCTGGTTCTGGCTTCATCACGGATATAAACTACGTTCTGTGGCACATCCGGTGGCAAGACTTCCTCCCCTTGAGGCTTGCTATGCTTCCCCTCCATAAACAACACAGCTATAAATACATTTAATCATTGACTCTGGGGAGCTCCAATCCCCCGATTTGGTTATGCACTCAAAATGCAACAGCAGGCAGGCAGGCAGGCAGGCAGCAGCAGCAGCTGCCTCTTATAATTATATACACACAAACAGACACGCTCCTAGTCCTGCGGCATGGCATGCCATGCAGGATTGGGGGGCTGCTGCCTCAAAAGCGGATTTGTGTATGCCCCAAAAATAAAACTCTCCAAACCAAACACTCGTGTCTCTGCCCCAGCCCCTGGAGCCGTTGCACACGATCGATCCCCCCGTCCGCTTCTATAAATAAACACTCCACAAAAAATGTTGGAGACAAA
Source organism: Drosophila obscura (assembly GCF_018151105.1). Taxonomy (NCBI): domain Eukaryota; kingdom Metazoa; phylum Arthropoda; class Insecta; order Diptera; family Drosophilidae; genus Drosophila; species Drosophila obscura. The sequence goes on along the minus strand of NW_024542766.1, from coordinate 5,344,144 downwards.
ATGGCACGCGCCCTTGCGCGACTGCCGCCGTCTGACATGACAGCCGCCAGACGTTTATGCCTGCAGGCAGCACGGCACGGCACAGCACAGCACAGCATTATTTGGTTTTGTCAGGGCAAAGACGAAGCCGAAACACATACCATGACCTAATCGGTTTATATGCTGGATCCAACGAATTGTACATACATTTATTGTGCTCATGGGTAGACACTCCAGAGATGTGCAGCTGCAGCTGCAAATGGGCGCCTCTTCTATAGGCTCTATGCAACTATTAGTCACGAGAATGGGGATATCTTGCATTTAAATAGAGGGAATTTACTTTAGGCGATTGTAGTCCTAGCAAAGGTACAAAAAAATTGAATACAAGCAAAGCATATCCTTGGCATACGCTCTTCTGCTCATCTAAGAAGGTTTTTCTGAACCCTTATCAACCAGGCAGACACTCATTGAACTGTTTCCAGTCTGAATCCCTTAAACAGACCCCTAACATGATGTCTGTGTAAGTTTGGAATGCCTTTTGGCCTACAATTTCTGAGTTGTCGATCATAAAAGGGCTCCCTCCAAAGGAACGAGAAATCTGCTTTTAGTAAGAGAAAAATTAAAATCAACAAATATAAGCAAATAATTGGCTGATTTTCTTAAGCTGTGGATCATTGAAGATATAACAACACTTTAGATCTGTTTCAAGGCATTTGATTGCCTCCGAGTCCATGGATAATTTCCCTGTTCGAACGAAAAGGGAAGGAAAGGAAAAAAAGGATCTCCATAACATTTTTGGCCAAATAGAGTCAAAGAAATAGAATAGATAAATTAAAGTCCAATTCTTGAAATCAAAGTATGAATATGATTAGATAATAGAATAAAAGTACTTAAACCAGAGGTTTGACATCCTTACACTTTATTTGAATGATTTTTAGAGCCCCTTAAGAGTCACAAAATGAGAGATATGTACATATATGAGGGGATTAAGTTATCCATCGAATCGATGGATATTTCTCTTTTCCCAAAGAAGACCTCTACCAAGAATGCCTCCATAAACTTCTTACTACTTTTTGGCCCACAATGTTCTGCAATTGACACTCCAACAACACATAAATAAATTCTTCAAACCTCTTCAACTAATCCTCCCCTGTAGTTGAAGGGTATCCACCGCGTATGTGTAGAACACCACCGAAGCACATTCATTAATATGATAATTGTTCACACATCAAAAAGTACAACAAATATGAATGGTTAAAAGCATTAATTGAATTAATAACTACGGAATAGCGTATGTAATCTTATTTCCAGCGAACTGCCAAATACACATACATAAATATATATATATATATGAGTATATCTACGCATATGTATATGTATATAGAATGAAGCGAGGGAAAGCAAAAACCAATTGGTAAGCGAAAAGAATTTCGCTGGCGCATTGAGTGTTGCTATAAATAGAGAGGCGCGTCCTCTTTTTACACACAACAACGCCCTGAGCAACGCAACGCATCATGCCACACCGTACACCGTCCGTGTGCACCACCCATGTACGAGGGCGGGCGAACAGGGCAAACAGGGCGCCAGAGCGTCAGAGCGTCAGAGTTTTATTGGGATATACAAATTCTCCGTTCGATTCTTCCATATTCTTACCTTGATTCGACCATATCCAATTGGGTCCGCGAACCACACGTATGCCGGGCGGAATGGAGGCTCGCATGGCTCGGTATTTCCTAATTCAAACAATTTTATGTAATTTCTATCTGGCGTGGCGTTTCTGCTCCGTTTCGGTACTCGGATATATATACTTCGAATCGGTTTGTGCTGCAAGAAGAAGGAACACAGAGCACAGATATGACATTTGACATTAGGTTTGGCTTCGTTTGGCGTTTGGTGCGGTGCGGTGCGGGGTGGCGCTGGATGGGAGTTGGTGTTCTGGGTTGGATGGGGACCTGGTTAATATTTGGGTCAGATAACTGGTACAAAGTCAGCGCATGACTAAAAGGCACAACAGCCATCTGTATATGGAAATGTACCTGAGGAAACTGCAATGGCAATGCAATGCAAATGCAATCGAATGGATTACAAATGGATGGGACTGGGACTGGGGCTGGGACTCGGAGACTGAGGGACTGAGACTGACTGTTCAACGGATATGGAATTAGAAGGTCTCATGACCATCATTGTGTATGGAACTCAGCTCCACATCATACCATACCATGGTGCGGGAGTAGTCGGACGGACGGACGTGCATATGACGCATGCCGATAAGACATATGGAGGGGCTGCATATGTACATATATATTTACATATATGCGAGTGTATTTCTTGTGTGGTCTCACTCTCTGAATGATAATAATAAGTGGAATGGTACACTCAGCATTTCGGGATAATACACAACACAGAAAATATATATAATTGACCCGCATGTTGTTTACGAACTCATACACGCACACACATAGTACACATATATATGTATAGTATATAATATACAAATGAAAAATTATATTTTTTTTTGGGGGCCAATTGCTTACCGAATGCAATTTCTAGATATATTGTGTCACGTATAATCACTTTTTAGCGCAGCTGTTTCCGTTTAATATAAAGTTCAAGTTTTCGTTTTGGCTCTAATGTTGCATTTTTATGCGCGCGTGCGCTTTTTTAATTGGCATTTAATGTTTCCCTAATATGTATATTTTCCCCCTCACTTGAAACCGTTGCTACGGCCCACAATTTAAGGCATTCTTTCGCTCTCTCTAGTTCATTCCCTTGATGCTGCTCTGTTGGGTATTAGCACACCAGCTAAGCACAAGTGCGCTGCTTATTGTAAACAATAACACCTTTAATTTCTATTTGAACAAAAAAATTTAGAATTTTGCTAGCAACTACAACTAAAATTTGGCTTTCTTCTTCTTTCTCTAGGTCTGGCCTAAAGATGGCAGTGCAAAATTACTGGCACCCATCGATGTATTCGATAGGCATTACTTAGTATCGGCTGGCTGCCACGCCGATATCAACAATCGATTTATGGAAAAAGAAGAACAATCCCAAACACATGTTGTTTGTGTAATTTTTGGCCAAAGAAAATAACAAAATTAACCGTTTAATTAATTTCCATGCGCGGGTAATGAAAAGAGCTGCCACAATGGATCAGTTGACATACACCACAGCAGTTAAAAAGGGTATGCAGAGCACCAAACAGTGCATTATAAAATATAAAAACACTTTATTACGTACAGCACAATTGGTGGAGAGAAATCCCCAATCTCAGTTGGATCCGCTGCGTGTTTCTATGCACGATCAGGAGGACATCATTGCATTGGCTCAACAAATCCAGAATGCGGACAAACAACTCAAAAACACCACTTGCCACAAGCTAGGAGTGATAATGGACCAGGTAAGGACACCACTCAGCCTGTGTGGAGGATATAAATAACATCAACAATGAGCCTAGATCAAGATGCTGCAAGCTCAGGCCATGGAAATATTGAAAGAGTCGAATGTCAATCGTGCTCTGCACAATGCCGCTTGTAACTTTACAAAAAAACCCGGACAAATCTATCATCTTTATGAAAGGGCATCAGGTCAAACCTATTTCAGCATGCTATCGCCGGAGGTAAGTCTGCCCAGACAACAATGTTTAGACATTAAATTAAATCATATTGCTACATTTTCAGGAATGGAATCATTCGATCGACCAGACATACAAAGGCAGCTATAGGCTAGAATTTGATTTAAGTTGGACACCGCTGGACAAGTTAAAACAGCAAGACGAGAGGCTCAGATGGGCGGAAGAGTGCATGGAGAAGGCCTTGGACAGTGGACGAGGCACAGCTATGGCTATTGACTTTAATATTAATCATGATTAAAAATGGTTTAAACTTGACAAAATTTATGTTTCGTATCGCCCTTGTTTAAATCGATAGTTAACACTATCGCAATCACCTAAGAAGTGCCATCACCATATGATTGACAACTGGCTGCATCGATAGGGGCGTAGTAGCTATCGATAGTGTTAGTGCATCTCTATTTCTGTTTTGTTTTCACTGCAACAGCTGTGGTTTTTTGTGAAATTTTCTATATTTAATTTGCGTTTGTTTTGTTCGCTCCGTTCGACATTGACCAGACGACACGTAATATGTCCGCTGCCAAGAACGAAATGTATTACAGCCTGCTGGAGTGGTTCAAAACCCTGAATCTGAATGCACCCCACGCAGATGCGGAATCACTGGCAGACGGCGTAGCCGTGGCCCAAGCGTTAAATCAATTCGCCCCGGAATCTTTCACAGACTCGTGGCTGGCGAAAATCAAAGCCAGTGCCGTGGGCATCAACTGGCGTTTGCGTATGAGTAACCTAAAGAAAGTAACACAATCGCTCTATGACTACTACAGCGAGGTCCTCAACTACACCCTCAGCGACTTTGTGAAGCCCGATGTACAGCGCATAGCCGAAAAATGCGACCTGGTCGAGCTGGAGCGTTTGCTGCAGCTGGTCCTGGGCTGTGCGGTCAACTGTGCCAAAAAGCAATCGTACATAACCGAGATCATGTGCCTGGAGGAGGAGTTGCAGGCGAACATTATGCGAGCATTGCAGGAGCTAGAGTCCAGCCGTAATGCCGCCGAGGGGGGCATCGTCACGTCGCTGTCGCGCAGTTCCATCAGTGGCATGCTGGATGGCAAGGTGCTGCAAGAGGAGCGCGATGCCATGGCCCAGAAATGTTTCGAAACCGAAAAGAAAATGCTGCTGCTGATCGATGAGAAGACAAACCTACAGCAGGAACTGCAGAGGGTGCAGCAGGAGTTTGCGCGTCTGGAGCACAGCTCCACAGTAATTGGCGACGATGGTGTTTCGTTGGGGCCCGTCCAAACGGGCTCTGTGCGCTACAATGAGCTGCGGCGTCAGCTCGATTTGCTTAAGGAAGATCTACTGCAATCGGAGGGTGCGCGCGAGGACGTAAAACTGAAGGCCCAGCAGCAGGAGACCGACCTGTTGCACATGCAAATGCGTATAGATGAGCTCTTGGTATGGACATATCAGCTATCATTCTTTTGGTTTATTCTAATCCAATTGCCAACAGAAAAGCACTGCTGAGGTGACAACACTCAAGGATGAAGTGGACGTGCTGCGGGAATCGAATGACAAGCTGAAGATCTGCGAGGGGCAGCTGGATACGTACAAAAAGAAGCTGGAGGACTACAATGACCTGAAGAAGCAGGTCAAAATACTAGAGGAGCGCAGTGCGGACTATGTGCAGCAGAACGCACAGTTCGAGGAGGATGCCAAGCGATATGCCAACACCAAGGGCCAGATAGAGTTGTTCAAGAAGGAGATCCAGGATCTGCACACCAAACTGGACACCGAGAGCAGCAAGAATGTGAAGCTGGAGTTTGACAACAAGAATCTGGAGGGCAAGAATCTGGCTCTGCAACGGGCCAAGGATAGTTTGCTGAAGGAGCGCGACAATCTTCGCGAGACCGTGGACGAGCTCAAGTGCGGGCATCTGTCTTCGGGCCTCACTGGCACCACCGTTTCCCGGGAGCTGCAACCCCCAGCCACAGTGGAGAAGATGCAGCGACTCGAGGCGGAGAACAAGGCTTTGCGCGAAGGACAGGGCGGTCAAACGGCTTTGGCGGTGAGCTATAGAAAATTCTCTAATGGCTTTTCTCTATAAATTTCTTTATTTTGCCAATGCAGCAACTTCTGGATGATGCCAACAAACGCTGCGAGAATCTACGCGAGCAGCTAAAGACGGCCAATGAGCGCATTCTCTCCCTATCGCATGCCTCCCAGAGCGACGATCCCATACTGAAAGAGTAACTAAATGTTCATTCTGTTATTGAATATTTGTAAAAACATTTCTTTCCCTTGCAGAAGCGAGTTTGGCAAGCAAATCAAACAGCTAATGGAGCTGAATGAACAAAAGAGTGAGTCTGAAGGAAGTTTTTAATTAACAAAAAAGAAATTAAATTTCATTTAAACTTTCGTGCAGCCCTACAACTGGAGGAGTCGGTGACGCAGAGCTCCTCGCTGCAGTGCAAAGTAACGCAGCTGGAAACAAATCTGACTGCTCGCGAGCAGGAAGTAATGGCCTACGATGCGAAATACCGAAAATGTTTGGAAAAGGCCAAAGAGGTTATCAAGAGCTTCGATCCGCGTATAGCCAGTGGTATTTATAGCCCTAAAAGCAACCAAGAAAATGCATTAAATTATACTAACACACACTTTGCAGCAATCGATGCCAATGCCATGGAGAAGTATTTCGAAGTTGTTGACGAGGAGCCAAAGCCAAAAATGAGCGTTATGGAAGAGCAGTTGATGACCTCTGCGTTCTACAGATTGGGTGTCAATGCCCAGCGCGATGCTGTTGACTCCAAATTGGCCATATTAATGGGCTCGGGACAGACATTTCTGGCACGCCAGCGACAATCGGCGCCACGCAAATCACTAAGTGCAATGAAATCAAAGTAGGGGCAGGGAAGGGCAGTTAATTTAAGGACATATTGCATCGCCAGGGGTTTGTTTGAACATTTATATAAATAATATATATACATACATATATATATACGGCAAGTATTTATTCGATATCCGCATGGATCTGATCTATATAGTATTTTTAGAGGAAATACTTTAATAAAGTTGCAAAAGCAAAAAAAAAAAAAGACAAAATTATCCAAATTAAAATAAATTTTAAATCAATTCTGTTGTTCGATTTTCCTCTGGCAATGAACGATCGATCAGCGATCACTAGAACTCGATAATTATGTTATCAAAATTGAAAATAGTAAATTAAAAATTTTAAATAAATCACAAAAATATTCTGTTAGATTTTGCCTCCTTGGAACGATCACAGGATATCCATCAATAGTCAAAATTCAAATCCAACCAAATCCATCATCATTGTTTTTGTAAATATCTTAGTTTTAGTATAGAATTAAATACATTTAACGCATAGTTCAGGGCAAAAAACACATAGATATTGTATTCATAGGTAAATCATATCGATCGCCTCTCTTCATGCTCTCTCTCTCTCTCTCATCCATACAAAAATCTAGCCAAAGAATCTCTTCTTTGGGCATTGGCACACGTAAGAAATGCAAATTCAGAAAAGGAGCTTCATAGACGAGCAGTTATAACAATAGGTTTCTCTGATCCATCTCCATCCACTCTCTTTGCCATTTGGGGAGGGGGGGTGCGGTCCGCCGGTTGCCGGCGACACCATTTACCATCACCATATAAGCCCAACAAACTTGTGCAGTCTACATACTTGGTACATAAAATCTAGCCTCGTTCTTCTCATTCACCACGGCCGCCACATGCTCTCATCCTGGCCAGGCCCGGGCTGGCCGGCGGCTCCTGCCTGAGCCATGTAGTGGTACTCCTCCTCCTGACGCTGCCTCAGCGCCTGGCGCGCTGCACTGCTCGTCTGCGGCCGCGGACTGGCCTCCAGGGCCTCGTTCTCATTGGAGCCGATGCCGCTCTCCGAGCGCGGCGATGACTGCTGCGTCACGGGCATCGACTTCAGCTCGTTCACAGAGACGCCCGAGCTAACCGAAGCAGCCACGGAGGCTGGCCGTTCTGTTGCCGCTGTCATGACGGAGACGGTGGCACCTGCGGACGCGGACGCGGCCACGGCCATGCTGTTGGCATACGCAGCCGCAGCGGCGGCAGCCACATGAGCGGCCTCCAGTCCACCGGGAAAGCTGGGACTCAGCTTGCCCGCCAAATGCGGCTGGACACGCTGCAGCTCAATGAGCCGCTCAAAGTCCGTGCGCGTGGCAATCGGATCGACCAGGGGCTGGGCACTGAGGCCCAGAGCTGCCGCCAGTTGCACGTAGTGGGGAGGGAGGACGAGCACACCGTTGGCGCTGTCGGGCTGCTGCTGTTGCTGCTGCTGGATCTGCTGGGCCTGCTTCAGCTGCTGCTTGTACTGCTCGAGGACATTGGCACATACTTTACTACGATCGTCCTCGTAGCTCAGCTCCGAGGCGACGCTGCTGGTCGCTGCCCCAGGATCCACCTGCGACTGGATCTGTGGTGGCATCTGTTGGATCTGCTGGCCACGATTGTTGTTCTCGTCCTGTGGCGCCGGCGTCGTGGCCTGCAGCAGTCGCTGATCGGCGCCCAGCTTCAGGCCCTTGCTGTAGTCCAATGGATTCGAGTCCTGGCTGCTGTAGTCCAGCGAATGCTCCTCCGGCTGCGACTTCTTCGTGCTGTTCAGATCGAAGCAGCTGCTGCTGCTCGGACTCTCCACGAAATTGGCCGTCGAATGGGGACAGATCTCCACATCGATCTCTGCTATGCACTGGTCCAGATGTCGCAGCAAACGCGCCTTAGAGCCTGGCTCGCCCAGTGTGGGCATGCTGCCCATTGGCGGGGGCTCTGGCGTGGCCAAATAACGAGCCACCTCCCGAGCACAGTCCGTATAACCCGCTCGATACTTGTTGACAGCTGTAGGTATAGAAAATGCATTCAATTAGATACGTGATACGTGGAGGGGATGGCAGGGGCATTGATGGCATCCCAAAACACTCACATGGATCGTCGAGGTTGCGATGCCGCTGAAAGTGTCGCACCGTCAGCTCCAGGATGTCCGCCTTCTCCAGCTTCGTGTGCTTGGCCTGGCCCTCGCCGTTCTTGGCATTCTGGCTCTTTGTGGACTCGAGAATGAGGGCCTTTAGGATGGCCAGGCTCTGGTTGATGCGCGCCCTTCGTCGCTTCTCCATGAGTGGTTTGTTTGTACGCTTGCTGATGTCCTGCGACGAGGTTACATTCTGCGTGGAGCTCACCAGCCCAATGGACTTTATGCCGCTCCCATTGGCGGTCGAGCCGGCGGCGGTGAATCCGATACCTGCAAAACAAAAGAGCCAAAATGAAATCCAATAATTAGCTGGGGAGTTCTAGTCATGGAATATTTCTTTCTAGCTAATAGGCATTTATGCTGAAGAGTTTGGGGGCCCAACAACATAGAGCATAATCGTACTTTGTGGCCCCACCAATTCTCATAGCTTAACGATATTTGTTAAAGAATTTTGAGCGGAATAGAGTACTTTTTGTTTTGTTTTTTTGGCACATTTTAAATAGTAGAAACTTTTCTGGTTTCCTTCGGACCAGAACAACTTTTAGAATGTAAAATCTTTAGGGATATTTAAAGTCAGTTCCAAAGGGACTGCATATTTATATTTATTTATGAATACAAAAAATTAAAAATTAAATATTTATGAAATTTAAACTTCCTTTAAATCTTATTCTAATTTCTAGGACTAAATGTATAGAATTTCCTTTCTTTTCTATTCTCCTTTCTTTTTTAGCCAAGAACTACGAATAAACCCCATTACATTTTAAATTGTTTTATTTCTACAATTTTCTTTTTAATTATTTTCTATTTATTTTTTAATTTAAATTAATTATTTTCCTTTTTTTTTTAGCGAAGAACTACGAATATAACCATGGATAATATCCATACTTTATTTCAGACTCTTTAACATGTAAATTATATTCTTGCTTAATATCTAAGGATTCTATTTAAATGAAAACTTTCAATAAAATGTAAGCTCTAAATTTTGTTTGTTTTTGTTTTAGTTATGATGATATCTTTCTAAACATTTTTTATTAATTTGTTGGCACTCCTCAAGCAGAAGGCTGTAAGTGCCAGGCGTTAAGGCGCGCCTACAGGTGTTTATTTCTGTGAAACGCACTGTAGTTTACTTTCAATTCATTATTTTGCAAATGAAAAGGAACTTTTGCAACCACTGATTGTGAAACCTTCTAGATTTCTAGAATATATGTCTAATTTTCTATCTTCCTGAGAGAACGAAAATTCTTGAATGAAATTCTTAAAATTTTTGAGTAGTCATTACTTTCGTATTAATCCTTTCTCAGAATTATATTTATTGAATGAATGATGATAAAGTTCTTAGAAAACAAGAACTTGAGATAAGAGTTTAATCCTTGAATAAAGGAAAATTGTGCGCATTAAATGACGTATGGATAAAATAAGCTCCTTAAAGGAAGAGGAATCTTTAAATATTTACGCTATAGTTATTAAATATATATTCTCCTTTTCTACGTATAATTTTAAACCCCCTCTTTAATGCATTCTTCTGTTCAAGGAAATTTAAAAATAATATTTTTACCAGTTGCCGATTTATTTTTCGGGTAATCCTTATCACGTTTTGCTGTCATTTTCTCATTTTTACGGAATTCACAAGAATTCTTTGCTGCGCCAGAGATTCGTTTTCAAAGAGGCTTTTTCACTGTCAATTCGACTTTCAGCTGGAACCCGTTTTTATTTGGAAATTTGTTTCAAAGAGCTGCCAAAATATTGCCGCGCCACAGACAGACTGAAATTTTACGTCTTTTTTGTGTGTTTCGCTCTGCTTGTAATTTCTTCAGGGCAAATTCCGTATCCAAAAGAAAGCAGACGACGACGTCCGTACGGCTCGACGGTTCACGGCTAACTGACGGTAAAAGCAATGCTAAAAGCTGAGCTGTGTGTGTGTTTTTTTTTTTGGTTTCAACTGTTTGCCGCCGGTTGGGTTATTCCGCTGTCGCGTGCGCTTCGTTTGTGCAATATTTCCCGACTGAATGGTGCTGGTGCTGCTGCTGGTTCTGGTTCTGCTGCTTGCTATTTGCTACTGGATGTGGCAGTGGCAGTGGCAGCAGTGGCACGAGCCATCGGCCACGAGGCACAAAGTTTGCCAGCCGTCATCGTGTGGCGCAGCAACCAAAGCAGATTGGAGTCAACCGACAATAAAAGCAACACCAACAGCAACAGCAACGCCTGCCTGCCTGCTGCCTCCCTGCCTGCCCGCCTGACTGCCTCCCTGCCTGGCTGCCTGCCACGTTAATGGTGGTTGTGGTAATGGTTGCCACACACACACACACAGACAGGGACACAGAGCTTAACGACGCAGCAGCAACAACAGCAGCAGCAGAGGCATGTTGCCAGTGGGCGGGCGTTGGCTGCGGCAAATGTCAGGCAGCGCAAGCGACAGGCCGACGTGCCGCCAAGCCGGACAGACGGACGGCGTGACCATGTCTGGCTTTAGCGCGCACACACACACACTGCTGCGATACAGATACACACACACACATACATAGATACCCCCCACACACACACACAGGCATACAAATCAATTCGTTTAGGCGCAAATACGAAATATCCAAGCAAACTTTTTGAATGGGGCGCAAAACGTAGAATCTAGGAGTGGAATGCAATGGATCTATGTACCTAAAGGATACATATATAGTACATATGTACATGGGTAGATCTTTAGATATTTTCATTCACACGACATGTATGTTGTTTTTAGCTGTCTTGGAGCTCAGTCTCTACGTCTCTAGTCTCTGTGTGCAGCAGTCTATTCAAAAGTAATGGGGGAGCAATTGGAACTGTTGGGAGATAGGATGTGAGCTATGGAATACAGATAAAATATAATGATTCCTATATTGATTAATTTTATTCTTAAAAGAATAAATTCTGTTCCATAAAAAATCGAACTTTTGCCTGCTTTTATGTGCCACAAACGGTCTTAAGTAGCAGCCCTTGAAATCAGAGATTTTCAACACACCTTCGACCCATCATATTTATTCCCAGAATGAAACTTGCATTCAACATTTCTGTTCATTGGGTGGACACTGCGTCAGAGCGCTCTGTCAGCAGTCGGGTTAGCCTTAGTTGTGGCCTGCGGGTGGCGACGCAGAACCTCTGACTGTTGCGGGGTCACCAGGGTCAGTGGTGGGGAGCGGTGGCTGGCTGCTCGCTGGATTGGGGTGCTATGGGTGGCGGGTGGGGTGGGGAGTCGCTGACTTTGCCATTCGGCTGCCCGCATCGAAATCATAACACCAACGAGGCGAAACTTCTGCGCCGCAGCCAACAGCAGGAGATGCAGGAGGAGCAGCAGGAGCAGCAGGAGCAGCAGTCGTGGCAAATAATAAGCCAGGCAGCAGGCGACAAAACTGGCTGTGGGGCAAGGCAGAGCAGCAGGGCAGAGCAGCAGGGCAGAGCAGTAGAGGAGACGGATGGGCAGCACCGGATGGAGGTGCCATGGTCATAGGAGAACCGGATGGTATGTAGGTGGGAGGCAGCAGCAGCCAGACGAAGACAACTGTGACACAGCGGGCATGGAAGGGCATGGAAGGGGCAGTGACAGTGGCAGTGGCAGTGGCAGGGACTATTAGATAAATACGTTGGCAGGAAAGTAGCGATGGCAGCAGGGGTGCAGTGCGGTGCGGCAGCAAGGTTGATGGCAACAAATTGCAGTGGATAGTGCCGTGCCGTGCCGTGCCGTGCCGTGCCCGTGCCATGCCGCACACATCAGACGCAGCTTAACAAGGTGCGCAACGCGTTCCGACAACAAGTGCCCCCCAAAACTGTATGCTATGCAAACTTTCCATTTGTTATTGCTGCTGCTGCTGCTGTTCCTGCTGCTGTTGCAGTGCCTCTCTTCCGTTTGCAAGGGAATTATTCAAATCCCAGGCAAATCTCAGGCCAAAGCCAATCGAATTTGTATAAACATAATGCAACAGCAGGCGGTGGCTGGCTGGCATCAGGATAAGCTTTAAGCCCAAAGCCTCAGCCATAACATCTATCACTTGGACAGAGGTGACCGGCCCGCATGTCCACATATGCATCATGGGGTAACATTTCATGCGGGGTTCGCCCATTCGTTCTTCAAATGGTGTCCCACAGATAACCGAGTTCCACTGGCCACCACCAAAGCAAGAGCTGCTGAATTCCTTAATCTTCTAATTGTGATACAGACTGCGATTCAGGAGCATCAAGTTTATGCCTCCCAAGGCTCGATTCAGATGCACAAGCGAAAAATGCAAAAGAGAATGTCCGTGAAGCTAAAAACAAAATACATTTCGTGTGCATGACGAGCCACATTGTTGTTTGACTTGAGTCTAGTCGATAATAATTGTTTCTTATGATTTATGGGCTCAAAAATGTTGCCAAAGGTGTGTTGTTATTTTTCATAACAATTTTAAAGCCAGGCGAAGCACTGGAAGATTACCTTGGACCCTGGAAACGACAGTTTCTACACATGCAAATGGGCCATAAAGACTGAAAGAACCAAAGAGATCTGCTATTCTATTTGTGTGTTCCAAACATCCAACTCTTCTACACTCAGAAGTAACAAAATAAAGTAGAAATCTCTATATAAGTTCATCCTTATTTTGGCCACAGAAATATTTAATAATAAAATACTAAATGGCTCATGGCACTTGCCACCTTCTCCAGCTAAAAACCAGAAACGCCTCTGAGAATTCTTCGAAGCGTAATGAGCAATTAGCATCCACACACCATGTGGCTGAGTGGGGGCGGCCTTTTGGTTGGGGATTGGGCATTGAGGATTGGGGAGTCGGGGAATCGGGGAGCCTTCTACTCCTTCGCTGATGGTCACACGGAGCCCAGCCGCGTAAGTGCGAGCCGCTTGGGTCGTTGGCTCTTTTTTTATGCGGCTTAGCCAGGTGTAATCATAGTCGAACGCTCACACACAGACACGCTGAAACAGAGAGTGCTACGCAGTCACCCACAGTTGCACGTGGCATGTGGCATGTGGCAGGGGCAGGAATAGAGTAGGGGTAGGAACTGGGGGGGCACCCACATCCACTTGGCGCATGTTGCCAGCCAGCTGCCGTCGCCGTCAGCCAAATTACTGAACTGAACGATGACTTGAATGCGGATGGGAGTCACGGGGGGGTGGCCTGTAGCCTGTGTGGCATGCGGCATTCGGCATGGGTTGGGGGGCAGTCATGTGGTGCTGGCACACACATAAATCGTTTATAGCCACACCGAGACCCGAGATCGAGGCTGGGGCCGCAGCCGGAGCAGGGGCAGAAGGCAGGCCCAAGCCGCCAGCGCCATCATCGTCATGACCGTCATCGTCGTCGTCCTCGTCCTGCTCGTTGTTGTCGGCGCTAAAAGCTCTGCCGCGTCCATGACTCTGACTGCTGGGTCTGCTGCTGCTGCTGCTGCTTCTGCCACACACATCTCTGGCCAGAGCTAAGCCCCCCGAACCCAAACACCAACAATGCTGCCAATGTTTCTGGTCGACTTGACAGGCCCCACTGGCTGCCACTCCAGCGCAGGCTGGAGTCCACACTATGCTGTGTGGCATGCCACCTACCACCCCCCCCTACCCTACCCCACACTAGAAAGGGCAGCCGTAGCAGTGGCAGTGGCAGTAGCCCTGTAACAGCCGGCAACATGCAACCTTTTGGCCAGGTCTCAGCAAAGTGTGGACTGTGGTAAATACCCTGCAATGCACACAATCGTTGGCCAGGCCACACAATAGCCAAAGGACGAAGGAGGAAGGACGAGGGCGCAGGGCCAGAGCCAGAGTAAGGAGAATCCAGAGTCCAAAGGTATAGGAAAAGCCTGGAGATCCTGAAGCGACTGGCACAAAAAGGTATTGGTGGCAAAACAGAAATGAAAATCAAACTGAGGCAAAAAAAAAAAAAATAAACCCCCACACACACACGCGGGTTGGAGAAAAGGGGAGGAAAATTCCCCACAGGAAAAGCTTCGGAAGTGCGCTCACTGCCGCAATGGCAACGGAAGCAGGACGGACAGGACAGAACAGGCAGGACAAGACCAGAGGCAGAGTCAGGGGCAGGGGCAGAGCAAGGACGAGGACCAGGGCACGGCACGGCACGGACAGGCCAGGCCAGGCCAGGAATAAAAGGGGAGCGAGTGCGGCACGAGAAAGGCAGTTTGTCAAGTGGCGGCAGAGAGAGGAAGTGCGCGGTGTAGAGGGAAAAAGCAGAAGTGCTGTGTGCTGTGTGCGGTGCAGAGGGACACAGAGAAACAGAGAAGAGAAGTGCCGTGTGCGGTGCGGTGCGGTGTAGAGGGTGCCACACGGGTGGGGCCATGACACGACCTGCTGCTCCTGCTCCTTTTGCTCCCTCTGCGCCTCTTGCTCCTTCTGTTCCTTCTGCTTTGCTCTGCTGCTCCTGCTGCTGGTGCTGTCGGCTAAAGAGAGAAAAATGACTAAATCAAAAGGAAGTGCGCCACACTGTGCGGTGTAAGAGCACGTACAATACGCCAGGATGGAGCGCCCGAGCTCCAGTGTCTGTGTGTGTGTGGTTGTGTGTGCGCCAGTGTATCGGTGTGTGCTCGAGTGTGCATGACTGTTGGTGTGGCTGTGTGTGTGGCTGTGTGTATGGGTGCGGGTGTGTCTGTGTGTGCTGGCGCGTGCTTCGAAGACCGACAGCCTGACGGCTAGGAGCACCACACAAAAGGTGCCAGAGAGAAAAGATGGAGAATATTGGGGGAGAGATAAGGCTGTGGCATAACTAATAGATGAATGAACTATAGGGGGAGTGAACTCATCGAAGAATGAACTATATCGGGGTAGTGAACTATGAACAGAATGAACAAATGGGAGAATGAACAGTAAGAGGAATAAACTACAAACAGGATGAACCAGTAGAAGAAAAATTAGTGGACAAAAGCAATCAACAGCAGACTGAAAAAATTGAAGAATGAATCTGAAGCAGAATGAACAAATAAAAGAATGAACCAAGAGAAGAATGAATCAATAGAAGAATGAACAATGATCAGAGAGAATCAGTGAATCAAAGGATGAAGCTACCATTAAGAAAATTTCCAATGAATCTACAGAAGAATGAATTAATCAATAGGAAAATTAATCCACAGAATGAATGAACCAATAGAATGAAGAATGAACTATCAGAGGGAGACTGAAAGCAGTAGAAGCGTGAATCAACAGGTGACTTAATTTATAAATTAATCACCAATTAATCACTGATATAACTGCAGAAATGTATGCAACAAAGAGCTAATGAATTGCCCATTTAAAGCTCTTTCCAATCATTTCTATCATTTTCAGGCTGGAATTGTAAACCCTCTTCGAACACATTTGTCGGGTGCACCTGGCATGGCCGCAATATGGCAGAGGCAGACGGCAAACGCAAACAGAAGCGGAGCAGTGGTGTGAAAAAAATTGAAATTTGCGTGAGTGCTCCAACTGCGGCATGGCGTGGCAGCCTTCCCCACACCCGCCCCTGCCACCGACATTCCCCCGACAGGCAGCAGCAGCAGCAGCGCTTTGGCTGCCTTCCAAACCCCCAGTCTCCCAGTGTGAGCGGTGGGCTGGGAGGATGGCGGGTGTGTTGGCAAATGTCTGTGTGTGTGGGCGTCGTTTGCACTTCAATGCTAATGTTGGCTTGGCAGCGACGTCTGTCGTCGACATTTTCTCCGTGTGGATGGGGGGGGGGGACGACACCCGGAGCCGGGTTACAGCGTGTGGGGTATGGGCATGGAACTGCGGACTACGGACTACGGATCAGAGACTGGGGACTGGCACAGGGACAGGCCATGGCCAGGACGACGCGTGTCGCTTGTTCGTTTTGGGCATTTTTTGGGATTGGCAGTGGGCGGACGACAGCGGCAGGAGTGAGCCATGTGTGTGTGTGTGTGTGTGGGAGGGTGAGAGAGCGAGGAGTGTGCACTGCTTGTCAACGAAACAACAATGGGAACTCAACACAGCGGCGCGCAAATGTAGGCAACGCTTTTTTTTTCGAATCCAATTTCTGCATGAAAAAAGTGAAAAAATGCACCAAAAATACAAAAATAAAAACAAAACAAAAAATGAGTGGGGTGACCAAAGCCTAATCCCTAATGACGTTAACCAACACAGCTCACCCACACACACACACACACACGACCAATCTGCTGTCCAAAATTTAGCAAAAATGCTGCCCCCCAATCCGCTGCTGCAGATTCTGTTATAAAACTTGAAGGCAACAAAATTAAACTTGGTAAAAAAAAAAGAAAAAAGGTTATACAGAGGTTTTTTTAAACATTTATTTTATTTTATTTTATTTTTTGCACTGACTACAAGTGGCAAAAGTTTGCTTATGTGTGCGGTGTGCGGGGTGTGTGTGTTTTAAATGCTGCGCCTCATCCGTGGGCCCTGGCTGGGTCGCTGTCGGATCCGAGC
Organism: Drosophila obscura; assembly: GCF_018151105.1. Taxonomy (NCBI): domain Eukaryota; kingdom Metazoa; phylum Arthropoda; class Insecta; order Diptera; family Drosophilidae; genus Drosophila; species Drosophila obscura. Next base: position 5,327,194 of record NW_024542766.1, on the reverse strand, counting down.
CGTGTTTTGCCATGGCGCCCTTTTGCGCGTCAATGACTTGCCTTTGCCTTTGCTGCTGCCGCCGCCGCCGCCGCCGGCTGCCACATGTCAAACCCACCTACAGATGACCCCTCGAGCCCCCCCGCCCTCCCCTTCATTTTGCCTTTCAGCCACATTTCGCACACAACTTTTGCCGCATTAAATTTGAGGCAAAAAGCACGCGCGCTGGCAGCCAAAAAAAAGAAAAGAAAAAAAAAAGGAAAGAGCAGCAGTAGCAACAACAGGATCACACTGAAAGAAAGGCTGCAAAGATCTGAGACACGAATACGAGTATATATATATATTCAGCAAAATTGTGGAAATAATTTTATTTGAAAGCTACCACTGTGGAATTTTTGCGAGTACGTCTCACTGGGCTAGGAGCTAGTCTCTCTCTCTCTCTTTGAGAGAGCCTCTTAAATGCTAAGCTACTCTGCGAGAGGGCACTGCAGGGGAGTCCGGAAATTGTTTGCTTAATTTTGGACATAAAATAAAATAAATGGGCTCTCCTCAAACCTCTCATTTTCCCGCAGTGCATTTTCCCTCGCTTAAGCTTTGGACTCACAGTCGACTAAAGTCGTTGTCTGCCACCTACCACCTACCGCCTACCACCCGCGTCACACGTGCCACATCATCACCCATCACCGCTTTGGGCCCTGCTGGCTGCCGGTTGCCGTCTGCTGCCAAACAAGCGTGACCTGCCACGCAACAGACCGACTTTGACGCTCAAAATGCTTTTGCCGTTGCCTACGCACCGGGGCAAATCGAGACCCGTTTGCCGTTTGGGGACCTCTACTCATTGGGAAGGTGTGGTGTGGGTGTGGGTGTGGGTGTAGCTGTAGGTGTGGGTGTGGGACCACAGTGGTTCAGGCCCCAGGGCGTCGCGTCCCCGTCCCGTCAGCTCGTCAGTCATCAAGGCTGTTTGCGGTCTGCTTTTTGGGGGCGCTGTCTGCTGTATGTGTCTGGGATTATGTACAGTGAAAGTTGCCTTGGGGCGGACAGTAGAGGACGATAGGGGAGAAAGAATTCTCCTGCCAGTGAGTGAATTAATGAGTGGAATATATGCTAATCAAATGCGGCACAGATCGTAAAGGAATGCCAGCAGATATGTACATTTCTCTATCCTCAGTCGCAGTCTCAAGTCGGAGGGAGGCTCGGAAAAGCCTACGAGGAATTTGAGTAGAGCATACGACAGCGACTGTCATATCTATATATCTGTATCTATAACTATAACTACATCTACTTCATTATCTTTTATAAATTCTATGTTAATATTCTATATTTAATTGGCTCTACCTAAACAGCAACCTGTTCCTTGGGACATCTGCTACTGTAGGTCTTTCGATGATTACCTCTACCTATAGGTATGTCTGGATATATATGTACCTATATATATTTCAGGTTCAGGCTGTGTATATTTGTATAGCTTTGGCATCTGCTGGTAGCCCACAAAACAAAACAAAACAAAAACACAAAAAGGTACGATTGACGAGCGTCAGAAATATTTTATGGTTTCGCTCTGGCACCTCGCTCTGCCATTCAGTGCCGTCCTTCCCTCTCTTGATTCCTCCACCATCCTACCCACCCACCATCTCTCTGCCACTCAGTGCCTCCTCGATTGTTCTGCCACTCAGTGGCAGTGCCCCTCGCTTGATTCCACCGCCCGCTTATCCATATTGATTTGCCACATTTACAATTTTCAGCAAAATATCTAACGAAAAAAAACCTTCAGCGATTGGCGTTGCCGGATGGAGGCAGACGACGCCTTCTACGCTAATTGCTAGATAATCGCCGAGAGTTGAGAAAGTTGTCTCCTCTCTCTCTCTCTCCTCTCTCCTCTCTCTGGGCGTGGCAGCTTCTTTAAGTTGTTGACTTCAAGTTCAAACACAAGTCCGCAAACATTCAAAGGCGCCCTGCCCCGCGGCTGCTGCTGCTGGTTCCCCCCCATGCCCTCTTGTGCCCATTAATTGGTGGCGTGTTAGAAAGTTAAGCTCCTGCTGCTGTCGCCTGGTGCCTGGTGCCTGCCCCAAGTACTGTCATTACCCCTGGAGCTACCTCCTCGTGGCAAGTAATACGTTAGCAAACACAGCCACACCACAGCCCACACCAGAGCCCACCCCACCCAGATACTGGGACTATGAGGATGAGCAGGAGCAGGAGCAGGAGCAGGAGGAGGGCAATCCAAGTGTACGTTCAGCTGTCTGTCCGTGACGCCACTTAAATACATGCGCACACAAACACAACTCACACACAATGCGGCGGGTGGGGGAGGGGGCACAGTGGCACAAAGTGGCAAAGAAATGTAGCACGGAAAAAAAGAAAGCTAAAGAAAAAAAGCAAATAACAAGGAAAAGCCAGCAACTTCAAAGAGAACGCAGCCCAATTATCCCGGCAAGAAGATCGTTGCCAAGGCAGCCACGCAAAGTGCGAATATGCTGAGCAGGAAAAATTCTACATATATTGGTAGCTCTTTGAGAGCGGTGGCGGAGCGTATAAATACACAGATTGAGCAGAAAAACGTCTCTTATTTCAAGGTATGCACAAGATATGCATACAGGAAGGCTGATTGCCCATAGAGCCAACTACGTTTCCTGTCGAAGCTCCTGTGCCCTGATGGGGGGATCTTTATAACTAAAATTATAACTTAAAAGAGATTTACATGACTTGGAAATACAGTCCTATAAGCATACAGTTTCGATGCAATTCTCTCTTAGTTTTCCACATCTAAAGAATGTTTTTCTGTGTAAAAGAGCAAAACAAAATTAATGCTCCAAAGCTAACAGCTAAAAACAGTGTTAACAATGCTAAAAGGAATGAGAGCTTAGTTTCGAACTCGAATCTTCGAGATATATATAAAAAGCGCTGCGATCTTGCAAACATTTTTGAGTTTAAATTCAAATTTAATTTTAAAAATTCTTTTAGGTTGTCCTGTTCCTGTTCCTTCCTCTACCATTTTTTTCTAGGACACTGAAATGATCCTCTCCAACCTCTTGATGCATCTAAAAACCATTTAAGTGAAGTAGAACCCCCATCAAATTGAAATTTCAATTGCATTTCCAACCCCCATATGATTGTTCGAGTGCCGTGCCCTGCCCTGCCCTGCCCTGGCGTGGTGTACGAGTATGTTTATATGCCCGTTTTCTGGTCACAATCAGTGGCTCTCTTTAACTGATTTTTGCTGGTGCCTGTTGTTGGCCTGGGGGCGGCAAGCCCCAGAGTTCCCTTGAAATATTCTGCTTAATGAAGCAACGACTGCGTTTCCTGCCTCAGCCAATTTGGTGTGAGTGGTGTAATTCTTTAGCTATTACGGATAACCAGCCAACCAGCCAACCAACCAAGCAACCAACCGGGCAGGGGCAGGGCAGTGCAGGGCCCATCCTCCACCTCCAGCTTCCATTCCAGGCGCCGGGTTCAGCTCCACTTTCAGTCCTCCCCCACACACACAAACACAGCGGCACCTGCGACAGTCAGGCGGGCCAGACGACAGACAGCCTGTGGTATGGGGGGGGGGGTCCTGGATACTGCCAAGGGACAAGGACTGGCTGGCATAAAAAGTTACGCACGGACTCCTTCCCCTCAGCAGGACGTAGCCTTTATAAGCCACCTGCCAAAGGCAAGGGACGAGGCTCTCAACGTTCATCTGCGTTGAGGTGGTGGTGGCGGCGGCGGCGGCAATCAGAGCCAGTCATGGCCGTATGGCGCACACACAGCACACAGCACACACACACAGACACCACCCATCATTTCCGCCACACTTCACCCGTAGCACAGCCAGCAGCAGCAACAGCAACAGCAACCACATGGCTCCACTCCACCACTTTGGCAACAAAATGTCCCACAATTACCACTGAGGCCACATCCACATCCACATCTAACGAAGCCGATGATGATTCCTATGACAATTTTCTATAGCTGGCAAGTGGCAACTGCTCAGCGACACTCCTTTCCCCTTTGCCTTGTCCCTTGAGCTCTGCTCTTGGGGTTCAAGCCAAGCCACCTCCAACCCCCCCCCAAGTCTAAATCCAACTAACAATCAGACATTGCCACCGCCACTCGTTGAGGCTGCTGCTGCTGCTGCTGCTACTGCAACTGCTGCGGCAGGCCGGGGCCAGTCGGTCGCCAATGTCCGTGTCCCGTGTCCATGTCCATGTCGGTGTCCCCGTGTCCCCTTGTCCGTATATTCCGTGTCCATGTCCGTCCCATGCTGTCCAACGTCCAACTGTTTTGTGTGCTGCGTCTCACCATTCCGATCCCGTTATCATGTCTCCAGTTTCAAAGTTTTCTCATGTAACCAGCCACCACGGGAGGAAGCGTCCGTAACGGGCAGGGATCAGAGTCATGCCAAGGGGCGACACAACCAGCAGACGGTCGCACGTAACGGATGAATGGGCGGACGTGGAGCACCATGCCATTCCATTCCACACCACTCACCACTCATACTCACACCACTGCAGCGGCATTGCGGCTAAAAAGCCATACTATGCCATGACATGCCATGCCATGCCATGCCAGTGCTTCAAGGCAACCAGAAGCAGCCACAGCACAGTCATGGAATGCCTAAATACGGCAACAGCAACAACAAGCGGATTGGGTAGGCTTTTCGACCATAGGAATACCCAGTAGAATGCTTAAGCAAGAATTTGAATTTAAATTTGAACGCTCAAGTGTTGGAAATAGTCGAACTATCGATTAAGCGATCAGCGGCACTTTTGCTTTGTTAACACTGTTTTTAACTGTTCTTTTTTTCGTCCTCTCTTTATTGGAATTCAGTGGGAATATTTGTAATTTGTGTGCTCTAAATGGCTTGAAATTCGTCGCTTCCCTGATTTAATATACCCTACACATTGAACAATACCAGGGTATACTACTAGAGCAACATCCACGCTCCAGACGACACTCGCCAAACACCATGGAAATGGAGAGCAACTGCTGCTGTTCCACTCATACTCCCACCCACTTCCATCTCTACGCTCCGCACCACACCGCCCACAGCCACAACAATAAGGAGTAAGCTCCATCTCGACCCTTCGGCCCGCACTCCGACCTCTGCCTGTCTGTCTGTATGTCTGCATGTCTGCATGTCTGCATGTGTGTGTGTTCGTTGTGTAGGTGTGAGCGAGCCGCCTGTTCGTCTGGCTTCCGTTGTGTGTATGTGCATGTGCTGTCGGAGAGTTGGCTGCAATTATTCCGTTAGTGTTGGGTCACCCCTCCCACTCACCAATTCACTCCACTCTACTCTCTTGCCCCCGCAACTCCACTCCACTCCACTCCAACCATCCATCCATCCACAACAAAACAGAGGAGAAAAGGCGCGTCCGCATCGCTCGTTACTCACACCAACAAGTGCAGCTGCTGTTTTCCTTTGGGCCTTCCACTCATCCTATGCGAGTCGTCGTCGTCGTCGTCGTCGTCCTGTTGCCGCTTGCCGTTGCTGTTTTTGTCGACACTTTTTTCACGGCTTGCTCGCTTGGCTGCTCTTTCGTGCGTTGCCAGTGCCAGTGCCAGTAGCAGTGGCAGTGGCAGTCCCAGTGCCAAAGCCGTATTCCTCCAGCTCCAACCATCAACAATTTCAACCGCATCCCCCATCTCCTATCCACATCCACAACCCCGAACCCAATCCCCCCCTACTGCTTGTTTTTCTTTGGGGTTTCGCGCTCAGTCGTTCGTTGAGCTTTGGCTTGGCTGCCTGCTCTCCATGGCCTCTCCTCTCCTCGCCGCTCCCTTCCCGCATTCACCATGCTATTTGCCATGGTCCTTTTTTGCCTGAAAATCAAAACACACGTCTCGGCGTGCGGCGCACATCTGCATGGAATTTCTAAAGTACGTGCCACGGACAAATGGACGGCCAGCCAACGCCAAGCGCCATTGCCAGCCATTGCCATCTTTTGCCACAACCGCCAGGCAACTTTGGCGCTGTGCTCTGCTCTGCTGTGCTGTGCTGTGGCACATTCATGGATTACATAGCTACTAGTCGTACCAGCAGCAGCCATTCCTATTCCATCGTCGCTTGTCTGTTTGTATATTTTGGCGGCATGGCGGCATGGCGGCGAGAACGTGAACCGTAACATGCAGAACCTTTAGTGAAAAGATACACTAAAAGAAAATGTCCCCACATACCAATAAAAGAGAGAGAGAGCGAAAGATCGATGATCCGCTCTTTCTTGTAATTCGAGTTCGAATTTGAATGGGAATAGTGTTGGAAAAGACAAAAACCAAACTCCATGGAGAGCAATCTTTCTGCAGGCCTGGATTTAATCCTAACAGATATAGATCAATCAATCCAAATAGCTAATGATTTTGTTGCTGTGTATCCCGGGTAAGGCGTTGCGGCCTGCGCGTGCGGTGTTCAAGCTTGGCATTATAATTTCTTGCTCCGCATAGAAGCTCACACACATACTGGTACATACTCGTACATACAACGCCACCGTGTAGATTCAGGGCGCACATTTTAACACTCTCAACAATAAACAGCATGTCACTTAGCTCAAACTTCAAAAGTGCGCCAGTCTGGGGCTCTGGTCTCTGGTCTCGGGGCTTGGGCTATGGCTATAAGTAGGATTTGAGCATGGGCAGCGATTGGGTAGATACGAGTATACGTATACATGTAGATGTGGAGCAGTAGGAGCAGTTGGAGTTGCGAGGAGAAGGAGTCATCGTCGCAGTCACCGACATCGTTATGCGAATGCCGCCAGCATGCTTCCGTGCCGTGCCAAAGTTTTTTATTTGTCATCGTCGTCGTTGGCGGCAACGGAATTCGCCTGACAACAAGACGGGCGACGCGCGACGGCAGTGGCAGTGGCAGTGGCTGGCGGTGACAACGACAAAGTTCTGCACCCGCGCTGCAGAGGGGTGGTGGCTGTGGCTGTGACTGCCACGGGCGGGGTGCGAGTTGAGTTGAGGTCGTTGATGGGTGCTGGCGATAATAAACAGACCCAGACCCAGACCGAGCGCGAGACACACACATCCGTACCGCCACCACCACTCAAGACGAGAGCCAGCGGCGAAACGGCATGAAAAAGGCGCGCACACTGAAACACTGAAGTGTGACTTTGTAGGCCACAAGACGTGTCCTGGTCCCTTGATTAGGAGGAAAAGTAAAAAAAAAAAAAAACCCGAAAAAGTATGCTACATTTTTATCTGGATCTTCATCATAGATCTAAAAATAATCGAAATTTGCACTTAAAGTGGACTTGAACTTGAAGCATTGCTAGTGTTGTAAAGCGCTCACATTATTGGCTAAGAAACTGGGCAAAAATCCTTGCGTATTATCCCACTGTACTTGTAAGCGGTTTGATTGTCATGGCAATTCGAAAGCATTTGTCGGTCGCTCGCCCCGCACAGACACAAAATCCTACACCCAACCACACGGGCCCCACTCCAGGACTCTCGGTCCCCCACTACCTCCCTCCCTGCTTCCCCTCAGTGGCGGCACACAACTGAGGCAGAAGCAAGCAGCAGCAGCAGCAGCCACTTGCCACATTTGGCTTTCTGCCAGGGCCAGACTCCAGGACTCGTGCTGCCTGTGCCAGCAGTGCGGTGGGTGTGCGGCAACGGCAACTAAAAATGCGACGTGCGAGATTATCGTGTCGCTTGTTGGTCGTCCCCATCCGTACACTAACACTAACACCCATACACAGACACCCCCCATCCCTTTGTTGTTGGTGTTTTCTGTGGCTGCGCACAAGCTCTCCACCCACTCTGCCAGTGTATCCTCCGTCCACCCCCCCGTCCACCATCTCTTCCGACAACTTACTGGCGCGCTGACGGAGGCAACTGCTGACTGCTACTTATGGCGTTGATGATGGCACAATGACAACAACAACCAATACTTTAGTTCAGGTGTCGACTAAATGATACCCAGAGCTCACTTACTAAAAAAACTAAAAATAACAGATTTCGCAGTGTTGTAAACAGTATTGGTAAACGATCGATGAACTGTTTATGCTTTAAAAAAGAAGAATTTGAGGCATATTTGAGGATAGCTAACACACATCCCCCGTGCACTTAAATGGGGCATATTTTGTGCCAAGGCCCAACATAGACATCGCATCCAGCAGCGAGCCCCAGCCGTGCGCACGCGAGGATAACGACTCGACGGAGGACGCCAACAAGCCCGACAGGACAGAGTGTGTGTGTGTGTGGGCGTGGGACGAAAATAGGGGATGGGGTGGAGGATGTGCTGCCTGCTGCTGCTGCTCCCTGCTGCCTGCTGCCTGCTACTGCTGTGCTGTGTGCGACTAATTGGGTGAGAGAATGTGGGTGCTTAAATTGGTTTCGTGCTTTCGTGTGACGCGTGCGGAGGCGTGTAAAGCTTTTGCCTCGGTGTGCGTGCGTGCGTGCGTATGTCTGTGTGGGTGTGTGCAGGCGACAGGCTGCCCTGCTCCTGTTGTTGTTGCTGCTGTTGTTGCTGGCATGAATGCTTGATGGCGTGACGGCAGCCGGTTGTTGCCAGCAATTGGAACGAACGCGGCATGGGGGATGTGTGGGGAGCACAGTCAGGCAGCCAACGAGGACGACGCCGCCAACGCCGCCACCGACTACGACTCCGATGAACGAAACAAACAAAAAAAAAGCAAATACAATTTGCCTCGCCTGGATGTGAATTTTATTTTTGCGTACTTTTTTTTTTTTTTTTTTTTGTTCTCTGCTTTCACAATTTTACTTTTGTTGTATTGCTCTGTGCTTGCGATTTGTGTGGCGGCGGCGGCGGCGGCGCTGGGGGAAGGTAGAGGAGAGTTCGTGCAAGGACTTTTCATCTCCCCAAAAATTCCACACCCCTCCCCCCCGCTGGCACAGCTTGTTTATGCCATTTTGTTTATGCTGCCCACATGACGTGCACTGCGCACTTTTTGTTCATTTTTATATTTTTTTAGTTCTTTCACCTGATGGTGGATGGGTTGGGTGGGATGGGGCTGGTGTCTGAAGTTTCGTATTGATGGTCACACGTCACATTTGGAATTCATTCACGCACTCTTCTTGGACGATGATGTGCTATTCCGTCGCGCCTCATCCAATGTGTTCGAATCCTGGACGAGTATGATCATGTGCTCGTTCTCGGCGGCCACCAGAATCTCCCTCTTGACGGTGCGCATCCGCAGATACGTTAGATCATCCGTGGACTCCAGCTCGCGCACCATGGCGCGTGCCATCCGCACCATGGGTCCCATTTTCTCGGCAAATATGTGGCTAGACGTCGTATCCATGGATGTGCGCATGGGTACGCCCTCGCCATTCACCAGTATGGCGCCCATGACGCCCGGCAGATTCAACAGGCGATCGAATGTCGCCTCAACGTCCGACATGGTGTTTGTTCTTAATCAAAAGGTGAATTTTTTCTGAGGCATCTCAAAATGGCAATCAAATGTTTAAGCGATGGGGGAAACTTTTGTTAGTTTTAGGAAATTCCAACAGGACTTTCAAGGCTTGGCAGGATCCCCAGATGTTACGCAAGTTACGTGTATATTTAATTGGAATCTGTTTCAAGCACCGAAGTCCTACCTAGTTCTAGAATCGCAGTGGATTGAGTAATCCAATCAGTTGTCCAATTAACTCTTAGATGCCCGAGTCCGTGAGGCAAGTTGCAACTCCATTTGACTAGCGTTGCAGGGAGTCCTGCACAGCCCCCTTCCACGACTATGACATTAGGCATGGGGACACATTATGCAAGCCTTGCAGAAGCCTTTCTGGAGCTGGAGTCCTTGTCAAAGGACCTTATCCAGTGTTACAGCACGCGGCATGGCATTGCCTTCGCACCCCCAAAAGCGCATTGAGTGGGCGGGGACCGTGACGAGACGAGGCGCCACCACCCATGCTGCAGAGAGCAATCATTTCTGGCAGCATGCTGCGTTGCCTGGCGGCAGCAGCCAGCACAGACGACGACGGCGAGGACGACGACTGCGAAGGTTGGGGGTCACGTAAATGGCGTTGAATTACAGCCCGACAATCGAAGCGTTGAAGTCTCGAACTTAAGAGTTACGTCTGCGCCGCCACCACCGCAGAAAGCACGGCCCACACCCACACCCACACAGCCGTGGCCGTGGCCACCCACTCCCTTGCCTGTGTGCATAATTCATAAGCCCGGCTAGGCCACAGATTGTCTCGGCAGCGGCGGCGGCGGCGGCGGCGGGGTCGAGTCGAGTGCGCACGCACGCCACCAAGCCGATGATGAGCTCAGGACAGCAAAGCAACAACAACAACAAAAATATATAACTTTATGACTATGGGTCGGGTCTTTGGGTGTCACGTGCGGGTCTGGGTCCGGGTCCGGCTCCGGGCTTGCATGTTGTATAATTCATTTGCCGTAGTAAACCCCTTTTCGGTGTGCAGAAACTATTTATTCAATAATTCGTCGTAAAAGGTTAGCACGGAGGAACGCCACGCAGGGAGAACGCCACACGGATCTGACACAGCGGCGCTGGCGGACCACCCCCAGCTTTGAGACATTCCTAACTTTGCCCCAAAATGTTTGTGGCATGTGTGCGCATATTTATATATGACTTACCCAATGATTTCAGGTGTTTTTCCATCTTAAATTCACACAAGAACGTGATCAGCATGCTTATATGGCGTCACTCCGTGCAGCCACGCGCCGGCAGCTTATTTTCCAAGCCAGAAGATCACTTGAGCATGTTTTTCCAATACCCCGCACATCGCGCACACTCGAAACACTTTTCAACATAACCGTAACCGAAAATAACACTAAACAAAACGAACTTTATTGAGCAAAGTATTAAACAAAACGCGCGCTGCAAATAAATAAAACGTGGTATGCAAAATGAACGGTAAATAATATGCAGGGGCTGACAACTTTTGGCAAATGAAATTGGCGCGAGAAATTACTGACATACTGACTGCCAAATTGTGCGAAATATCAGCTGTTCAAAAATACCAAATTCGGCATTGCTAACACCGTTCAGTGTTGTAAAAAGAGTAAAATTTTTGAAAGCAAATTTGAAAATGCGGCCAGTTCTAACCATTATTACTATACTTATATATGCTTAATAATCTAGGCGTGGGTAAAAATTACATGTTTATTTAATATATTTTTAAAAGTTTAAGTACACTCTGTACTCTGTTAAGTAACACTCTTCATGTAGAACACAAATCCCATGCTCGCGAAGATATTTTTTCCTTATATTGTCATTTAAGCACGTTCTATAGCTATAGCTATAGTTTTGAAGAGGTATTCGGCTATGAATATTATATGGTATTTTTCTGGGCCTGAAATTGCATAAGAATTAGTATATAGTATATAGTAAATTAATAGCAATTAATACTTACATCCTGGGCCACTTTAAGTAAATGCTCGAAACTGGATTTTCCCGTCTGCATAACCATGCCATGGAATACTTTGCTCTCGGACGCGGTCAAGAGCTCGTACGGCGTACCAAACTCCACCACTCTGCCGGCATCCATGACCAGCACCTTGTCCGAGTCCATAATGGTGTGCAGGCGATGGGCTATCGTCAGGACGGTGCAGTCCTTGAACTTGTTGCGAATGGTGGTCTGGATGAGGCCATCCGTCTGAGGATCCACATTGGCCGTGGCCTCGTCCATCACCAGAATGCGATTCTCGCGGAGTATAGCCCTGGCCAGGCACACCAGCTGACGCTGACCCACACTGAAGTTGGTGCCACCCTCGGAAATGCTGCTCTGCAGGCCCGTTGGCAGCTCAGAGATTTCCTCCTTGAGATGAACCTGCAAATAGTTAAGAACATGAGTATATGCTGTATATATTATGAGGGTAACTCCAAATCATACCTCTTCCAAGGCCTGCCACAGCTTCTCATCCGGATACTGCTCAAAGGGATCCAAATTGTAGCGCATTGTGCCGGAGAACAGCACCGGCTCCTGGGGAATGATTGAGATCTTGCTGCGCAGATCGTGCAAACCCATCTCATTCGTGTCCCGCTTGTCGATCAGAATGGATCCATCGTTGTAGGACAGCCGGAATAGGGCATTGATCAGCGAGGATTTGCCCGCTCCCGTGCGTCCCACGATGCCCACCTTCTCACGCGGCTTGATGACAAAATTCAGGGACTTGAGCACGGAATCCGTTTCGGGATCGGGCGCATATCGCAAGCTCAAATCCTTGGCCACCACTCGACCCTCTTCCGGCCAGCTCTTTGGCGGCTGCTTGTCATTTGTAGAGGTGAAGTCGCCCTCTGCCTGCAGATTCTTATACTCGAGGACACGCTCCACCGATGTCATCGAGTTCTCCAGCTCGGCCGACTGTCGCATGCCCCACTGAACCATGCCCGTCATGCCCAGAGCCTGGGTGATGGCCAGGCCAATCTGGCCGGGATTGCCCACCGGCGGATTCAAGAAGCTATTGAGAATGACCGAAACCACATAGGCCACGCAGAACAGATCCAAATAGTAGCCAAAGGCGCGACTGGTCGAGATGAACGTGTAGTAGCCGGAGCTGTGCAGATCCTGATAGTTGTCGTACTCCCGAATCAGTGTCCTTTGGGCGCCCATGGCCCGTATCGTGGGCAGGCCATTGAGCGTGGCACTAAAATGCGAATACATGGGCGAGCGAGCCACCGCCTCGAGCCGCTTCACATCCCGCGACGTCTTCAGGTAGAACTCCCGCCAATAGTAGAACGCCAACACCATGGCGATGGTGTTGACCAGGTACCAGGGATTGGTGAAGCACAGCACACTGATGATGCCCGTCAGCGTTAGAAAGATCTGAATGCAGTCCAGCATTACGGCGGGCAACATCTCATCCACCTGGCCCAGGTCCATGGCGAAACGGTTGAGGATCCTGCCCGAGGGATTCGTGTGAAAGAAATACAATGCCGTGCGCGACACACCGCGGAACATCGAGTTGTGCAGCTCTGTGGACGAGTGCATGGTCATGCTGAAGAACAGCAGCGTGCGCAGCAGGGCACAGATCACCAGCGAAACGTTGATCGCAGCAAAGTAGTAAATGTCCAACGACGAGGAAGATGTGGCGTTGTTTTTGACCCTGTTGGAACATTGTATTTATAATTATTTAAGGTTTATCTGGGTATATACATATATCCATCCCCCTACTCACCAATAGGACAGAAAGTAGTCCCCGCCAGAGGCCAGCAGCTGTGTGCCAATGCACAGGACGGCCAGTAGGGCAAACGTTAGCAGCCCACAGCCCGCTGCAAAGTATTTCTTGTACATGGCCAGACCAATCTTGCCGCCACTGTGCGATTCCTGCACCTGCACCTGCGCCGACTTCGGCTTCGGTTTCTCCTTCTCTTGGGTCACCAACGACTCCTGGGAGGAGGCACTGGCCGTGCTTTGAGTGCTGCTCTGGCGGGAGAGCGACTTATTCACCTCCGCGGCATCGCCAGCTCCGCTCTCCTCATTCTGGGTGCTCTCTGCCAAGAGTTGTGCAAAATCCTGGCCACTCTGAAGCATTTCCGCGTAGCTACCGATGGCCGTGACCTTTCCCTTGTCCATGATTACAATCAGATCGGCCTGCTCCAGGAACTGCAGCTGATGGGTGACCAGAACGACTAGTTTGTGGCGCAGGAATCCCCGCATGCATTCATCGAACAGATGACGACCCACATGGGTGTCGACGGCGCTGAGGGGATCGTCCAGCAGGTAAACATCCGCCTTGCGATACACAGCCCTGGCCAGGCTGATCCTAGCCCGCTGGCCACCCGACAGCGATGCTCCACGCTCGCCCACAATCGTTCCATCGCCATGCAGCAGCTCCAAGTCTCGCTCCAGGGCGCACTTCTTCACAACCGTGCGATAGCGTTGCTTATCCATGGGCAGACCGAACAGAATGTTGTCGCGTACGGAGGCGTTGAACAGCCAGGGCTCCTGCGAGGCATAGGAGAATCTTCCATGCACATTGACACCTCCCGCTTCGGGCGACAGTTCACCTAGAATGGCTTGGATGAGGCTGGATTTGCCAGCGCCCACGGGTCCAATGACAGCCACCAATTGGCGGCGTCGCAGCGTCATGTTGATGTTGTCCAGCACTGGTTCCTGTGACTCTGGACTCCAGCGTGCTCTCAAATCCTTGATATCCACCAGCACATCGGGTTTATAGCCGTCTCCGATCTCCGGATCCGAATGCTGCTCCTTCTCCGCCAGCAAATGTTGGCTCTCGGCGGGTTCCTCTTCCACTTGATACGGCATATGATCCACATTGGACTCGTCGCGCATCATAAAAGTCTTGATGCGGCGCAGCGAGACCAACAGTTCGGCAAATTGCGACATGCCAGAGGGGAAGAACTTGGCCACTGTCCGCCTCAGGATGTTGTAGAAGGCCGTCACACAGAAGGCCCGCTCCGCCGTGAGTTCGCCGCCCATGAGGACGAATGCAATGAGGCTGACGAAGATGGCAATGCGTCCCAGGGTGATCTCAAAGGACAGCAGAACGCCGCGCAGAAAATTCACCTGACGAATGGAACTCATCTCGCTGCGTCGCAGCTGCTCGATGAGCCTGCCGAAGGGCCGCTCCCAGGTGTACATCTTAATCACCTGTATCCCCGAAATGATCTCGTTCATCATGCGCACACGCTGGTCCGTCCGCAGGGCGGTCTGCAGGCGCAGCGTGGAGGTGACTTTGCTCAGATACGTTTGCAGGGGCAAGTAGAGCACCAGGATGCCAATGCCGAAGAGGGAGGCCGGTCCGATTTGCTGATACAGAAAGTAGGCGGAAATCAGCAGCACCAGCGGACCCAGCCACAGGAAATGCAAATGGATGAGGGCGCGATCGAAGCGATTCAGATCGTTGGACAACAGATTGACCACCTGGCCGATGGTTGTGTCGCCCATGGCAGTGCGGCTGAGGCGGAGAGCCTTGCGGTAGATGGCACAACTGACGGCCACCCTCATCTTCATGGCCAAATGCTGAAATCGGGATTAGAGATTAGTAAATGGATGCCATTTGGATGCATTTTGGAGTTGCTTACCATCATGCCCAGCATATAGGGATGCGTGAGGAGCACGCTGGCCAGCACACACATGATCAAAGCCACAGCATAGAGCTGTGCGGCTAAGCTGCTGCTGCTGCTGCTGCTGCTGTCTTCGCCATGTTTGCTAAACTCGGATATAAGTCCAGCCATGATCAGAGGCACAGTGGCTCTGCAAGAACAGAGTAATTCGAATCATTATTTCCCATTAAATTAAATTCCACTCACCTGGTGCCCAGCTCTAGAACGCCAAGAATTACGGCAGAACGCAAGAGTTCCCAGCGAAAGACGCGAACGACGACCCGCAGGACACTGGGCTCCCGGCGCGAGTCCTTGCGGCGGCATGCCTCCACTTCATCCTGCCAGGTGCGATAGAAGCGATCGCCCAGGCTTTCGGCCTTATGCTCCTCGAGGGCATTGTACAGATCCGTCGGCTGCAGCGTCTTCTTCTGCCCCTTGAACAGTATGGGCAGGGCAAAGCTGCAACAGAGAGGATCTTATGTAAATCTATTTCGTCATAATGAATAATTACAAAAATATGCTACGAACAATGTCGATATCGATAAGAGTTGTCTTCTTTGGTGTCTGTTTTCAGCTTCTGTTGTAATTTAAACGTATTTTTTATCACATATTCCCATATGTGATAACACAAATGGCGGCGTATAGATAAACACACACACACATATGTATGTATGTATATAATTTCATTCTTAACGGTAACTGTAAACCTGTGCGTACCAGAACATTAGCGAGGACAAAATACCTGCCGACTCGCGTGGATTTGTTGGCAATGTGTTGGCCTGCATGATTATGCTTTGTTTAAAACTATTCGAACACAAATATATGCTTGGGTTTCACTTCCGGGAGAGGCAGGATGCTATTTCATCATTACACAAAACGGTAGAATTTCATCACAGGCTGTTCCGTCGCTGATACCGTTAGGTTACAGTTGCAGCCTCAGGATGTGGGTGTTGAATTAATTATGTATTATTTAAGCGCGGCCACGTGATAGCTAATTAAACACACAGAAACTTTCCATTCAACAAGTTGAAATCAAAAAAACTAATCACATAAGCCACAACTCAACCACGCCGCCCCACTATTCCAATCACTCTGTTCGTTCCATGTCGCCGCCGCTCCAAAAGCTGGCAAAACAAAAAAAAAATCAATCGAAGCTGAAGTCAGCTGTTCGCCATTTGGACTTTGGTCGTATGACACTAATTACGGGAAATGTATGCCCATCTCTCTCTGTCTTTCATACAAGAGAGTTAGCTAAGCGTAGTGTCATACGACCATATCTCTAATATATGTGCTGTGTGTGGGCATTTTTAGTGCATGGCATTGTATGTATGTATTTTTGGGCATTTTTAGTATGTATCTTATTTACACATGTATGGCGCCAAAAGATTAAACAATTTGAAAAGCAAGTCCAGCCAATCGATAACATCAATACACAATCAAATTATGGCTGGAGTGGTATTCAATTAATAAGTAAACAATTGAAATTGATAAAGCTACGGCAAGTGCCATCGAACGTATGTGGTACATTTGATTTATTTTTCAAGGCGCTTCTATTTTTTAGGGTGGACATTTTTTGATGAATGATGAATGGATCGATGTAAAAAGAACCAATTTGAAATCACTTCCCAATATACAATATATAACTTTATTTCTTTGCGAAGGCACTTATTCTTTGCACTTATAGAACATTTAATTAAATACAAATATTAAATATAGCAACAGATTCCAAAGCAACTCGTGGATGCTATCTATCATTTCGAGCTCGATACAGACGACGATCCATATCCATAAATACATTCATTCACACAAAACACGAAACATTCATTCAAAGACACACACACACAGATTCAAAAACATTAAGAATATTTAAGCTATATATATATAGTATAATGCCGACGACGGATGGGGTTACAAGCACCTCGGCTCAATTCCTAGGCAATTCCTAGACACATTTTGTTCGGTATTTGTCGAGTCTCAAGAGGACAGACGCTGACTCTGCTTCTGGGCGTCTTCAAAGGCCTGAACATGTAAATTTGGTGTGTAAATTCAGTTGTTTACCAAGTAAATATGACTTGGGCTTACCTTTTGTGCTACCTTGAGCAGGCCATCGTAGGTGGTCTGCCCCGTCTGCTTCACCATGCCGTGGAACACTTTGGTATCTGCGACTGTCAACAGCTCGTACGGCGTACCAAACTCCACCACTCTGCCGGCATCCATGACCAGCACCTTGTCCGAGTCCATGATGGTGTGCAGGCGATGGGCTATCGTCAGGACGGTGCAGTCCTTGAACTTGTTGCGAATGGTGGTCTGGATGAGGCCATCCGTCTGAGGATCCACATTGGCCGTGGCCTCGTCCATCACCAGAATGCGATTCTCGCGGAGTATAGCCCTGGCCAGGCACACCAGCTGACGCTGACCCACACTGAAGTTGGTGCCACCTTCGGTTATTTTGCTCTGCAGTCCACTGGGCAGATCGGCCACAACTTCCTTTAGCTTCACCTCCTCCAAGGAGCGCCACAGCTTCTCGTCTTTGTACTCATCAAAGGGATCCAAATTGTAGCGCATTGTGCCGGAGAATAGCACCGGCTCCTGGGGAATGATTGAGATCTTGCTGCGCAGATCGTGCAAACCCATCTCATTCGTGTCCCGCCTGTCGATCAGGATGGATCCATCGTTGTAGGACAGCCGGAACAGGGCATTGATCAGCGAGGATTTTCCCGCTCCCGTGCGTCCCACGATGCCCACCTTCTCACGCGGCTTGATGACAAAATTCAGGGACTTGAGCACGTACTCTGCCTTGGGATCTGGTACATAGCGCAAGCTCAGCTCGTCAAACATAATCTTTCCCTCTGCGGGCCATGACTTGGGTGGCTTCTTCTCCGGGTCGGCTGCCTCTAGTTCTCCCTCTGGCTCGATGTCCTCGTATTCAACCACTCGCTCCACGGCGGTCATTGTGTTCTCCAGCTCGGCAGACTGTCGCATGCCCCACTGGACCATGCCCGTCATGCCCATGGCCTGTCAAAAGAGTGGGAAAGATAAGTAAGACATGGCTTTGGGTGATAGACGGTGAGGGCAGCTGTTCGGAGCGCACCTGTGTTATGGCCAGACCCACGTCGCCGCCATTGGCCGGCGGATAGACGAAGAAACTGAGTGTGATTATCGCTATATAAATCACACAGAAACAGTCCAGCCAATAGCCAAAGGCGCGCGATGTGCTGATAAACATGTAAAAGGCGGAGCTGTGCATATCCTGATAATTGTCGAACTCTGCCTCCAGCACACGCTGTGCCCCAAAGGCACGTATGGTGGACAGGCCCGTCAGCGAGGCAGCCAGATGTGAGTAGACGGGCGAGCGAGCTACAGCAAACATAACAAAAAAACAATGAAAAACCCACGCAACTGATTGATAGCTACTACACTTACTAATGGCCTCCATGCGCTTGACATCGCGGGAGGTTTTCAGATAGAACGTCCGCAGCTGATAGAAAATAATTCCCAGCACAACGGTGGGTATGAGAAACAGCGGATTGACAATCGCTATCACAATGACAATGCCGGCCAGTGCGAGAAATATCTGTATGACATCCATCATCACAGCTGGCAGTATCTCGTCCACTTGGCCCATATCCTTGGAGAAACGATTCAAAATGCGTCCGGACGGATTCGTGTTGAAGAAAAACATGGCAGCACGACTAATGCCATGGAACATGGAATTGTGCAGACTAATGGAGGCCTTCATGGCCAGATTGAAGAACAGAAATGAACGTGCCACCGTCACCACAATGGTGAGAATCGTAATGAGCGTGAATATATAGGTATCCAGCATTTCAGCGTCCACCGGCAAGCCCTGCTCATTCAGCCAGCTGGATAGTCGATTCTCTAGCAAAGGAATCCTCACTGTATCGTTCTCTGCATTGCTGGCGAGCACGGCATCGTTTCCTTTCTTGGTTACCCTACAGAAAAGAGTTGGAGAAACATTAAACAAGCTTTTGGTATTGATTACACAAGGGATCCCCTACCAATATGATAGAAAGTAATCGCCCAACGATGCCAGCACTTGCGATAGCACACAGAAAGCCATCATCACGAAGAAGGCGAAGAAACCGCCGCCAGCTTTGAAGTACTTGTTGTAGAGGCCCAGGCCGATGCGACCCTGCGTCTGCCGCTCCTGGTTGACCATCTGATCTGCGCCGGCAGCTAGCACGGAATCGGTTACAGATACCAGAGATATCTCGCTGTTGCGTCGCTGATCGACTTGACTGCCCGACCGAGAGCGTGTGCGTTCCTCCGTCTGCTCTTCGCGGGCCTCCTCGTTCAGCATTGAGGCAAAATCTACACCGGAATCGCGCAACGACTCGTATGTGCCCACGGCGCTCACCTGGCCCTTGTCCATGATGACGATCTGATCGGCCTGCTGCAGGAACTGCAACTGATGGGTGGCCAAAATGACAATGCGCTCCCTCAGATAGCCGCGCATGCACTGCTCGAAGAGATGGCGGGCCACATGGGTGTCGACGGCGCTGAGCGGATCATCCAGCAGGTAGATGGATGTCTCTCGGTAGACGGCTCGCGCTAGACTGATTCTCGCCTTTTGGCCGCCGGACAACGAGGCACCGCGTTCGCCCACAATTGTCTTGTCTTTGTAGGGCAGCAGCTCAAAGTCCCGCTCCAGGGCGCACTTCTTCACCACCTTCATGTAGCGTCGCCTGTCCATGGGCTGGCCAAAGAGAATGTTCTGGCGCACGGTGCCGGAGAAGAGCCACGGCTCCTGGGAGGCATACGACATTGAGCCATTCACCTTGATCTCTCCCGCCTCGGAGCGCAGTTCCCCGAGTATCGCCTGTATGAGACTGGATTTGCCAGAGCCAGTGCGTCCCACAATGCCCAGCATGGTGCCTGGCTGGACGCGCAGATTGACGCCATTGAGCGTGTAGTCGGGCGAGTGGACATCCCACTTGGCCTTCAGCCCGTTGATGGCAATACCCGCTTCGGATAGCACGGCATTCTCATTGATCTTGCCCAGCGGCAGGGGTACAGGCATCGCCAGGGGTGAGGGCAGCAACTTATCCTCGACTTCGTCGTGATCCTCCTCCGTCTCAGCGTGAACTGTCGCCTGATTGCTGCCCGGCGTGTCCAGCGGCCAATCCACACTCTTGTCCGATACGTCCGTTTCCTCGGACTGCATGTACTTCTCCACGCGTTTGATGGACACCAGTGTTTCGGCCATCTGTGAGATGCCTTGGGGAAAGAAGACCGTCATCGTGGTGCGCAGGATATTGTAGTAGGCGGTGATCAGAAAGGCCACCTCGGGCGTGAGGAATGTGCCCAGCAGCACATATCCCACCAGACTGAGGAATATGGAGACGCGCGTTAGGAAGATGATGAACGAGAGCAGAATGCCGCGTATATAGGACACATGGCGTATGGCATTGATCTCCTTTTTGCGCGCATACGCAACCATCGTCTCGAAGGGCAGCTCCCAGGCATACATCTTGATCACCTGTATGCCCGATATGATCTCATTCATCATCCGCACCCGCTCGTCCGTCCGCAATGCAGTTCGCAGACGTAGCACAGAGGTCTTCTTGCCCAGATACGCCTGCAGGGGTATGAACAGCAGCATAAAGGCCACACCAAAGACGGCGGCAATACCAATCTGAAAGAAATTAAGTGCAAGTCAAAGGCCAGGTCAAAAGATTATCATCTCTCATCTATCTCTCTCTCTCTCGCTGTGTTTACCTCCTGGTACATGAGAAACGTTATGAAAACAGTCTCCACTGGTCCCACCCACAGGTAGTGCACAAATATGGTGGCCAAATCCAGGCGTCCCACATCGTTGGACATCAGATTGACGACATGGCCAGCTGTGGTGTCTCCCAGGGCGGTTTTACTAAGCCGCAAAGCCTTGCGATATATCATGCTGCACATTCCCACACGCATTTTCATACCTGTAGGGAAAACCACAAACGAATTAGTTGCCTTTTTTTTTTGGGGGGAATTAAACCATTGATTACTGACCTACGTGCATGGTGCCGAGCATATAGGGATGCATGATGATTACATTGAGAGCACTGCACAGGATCACACCGCCCGCATAGTAGTACGCCGCCTCGATCGACTCCGAGCCATGCGAATAGTAGGCAATCAGCTTAAGCAGGAAAAGCGGTTGCAGGGTGCGCAGACCCAGCTCCAGGATGAACAGCACCAGGCCAAGCAGTCCAAAGTACCAGCCAAAGACGCGTAGCAGTGCACGCAGCAGATTGGGTCGCCTCTTGGCGCCCTGCTGCTGCTCTCGTTCCCAGGCGGCGCACAATTTGTTGCCCAGTGTCTCTGCAGAGAGTAATGCAAATTAATCAAAGATACGGAATTGATTGGGCGCTTCGGATTGGCTCTATTTATTCGGATTACGAAAACAATAAATGACCCGCCACAGAGGGGGAGAGGGAGAGAGAGAGAGAGGACAGACCAGACAGTTATCAATTTGAGAAAATAAAAAAAAATGCAAAGCCCGTGGAACAATTAAAAGCAACAAATAAAAAGCAAAGAAGAAACAACATCAATTTACGCGGTCAACGAACATACTATGTGCATCGATCAGTCAAATTAATGATTCTCGTGATTACATACAGTACGGGGCGAAACTATAAGGCAGCTGCCCCCGAGTAGACAAATAATCTAGGAAATGAGAAATCAGTTAACAATGGGGGCCACAATATCTAATTTCCTCATTTCCTATCTTATGTGACGACAAGCAAACCCAACTCATTGTCTAATCCATTAAACTGATATGTTATACAATCGATATGGATCGTTGATAATGGAATTTGATTTTTTTGAGACATCATTCCATCATGTGGTGTCCGTATAATTTCATCACAATTTTTAACCATACCAGACTTGTGCTCCTTTAGAGCTCTATACAGATCCGTAGTATCCAAGGTGTTTTTGCGTCCCTTAATAAATATGGGCATGGTATACCTACAAAAATTAAGAGAATTATTTATTTGATATACCTTAAATAAACGGGTGACTAATTAATACTTACCAGAAGCATGCTGATGATATAAAATTGGAACTCTCTCGCGGATTTTCCGGCAAATCTGCCGTCTTAATCGACTGCATTTTGTGTTCTAGCTAAGGGAATTCTGAAATAAAAATAAAAAATACGTGTAAATGGTAGATATATTTCAGGCTTAAGCTCAGGGTCTCCAGATGATAATGTAATATGTGTGCAGAAGCCAGCTATCTTGTTGTCTCATAAGGTGTGTGCATTAATTCTCTGTTTGCCACTCGTTAAGAGCATCAGGGCCAAGATACTATAAGCCGCTCTTGCATTTTCGTCGGAACACAAAACACGCAACCCTTTTATATGTAGATATAAAACCAATTCTGCTGAGTGGATGTGGATGGACTCGTAATCGGCATCGCCCCTTTTCCTTGAAAACAACCGCGAATTGTCTTATCCAAACAAGTCATTTGTTGTTTTTACTTACTTATCAGCAAAGCGAATCGAATTCTTGTTGGCTTGGCGACTGGCATTCATGTATATCTACGCTATTGTTTATGATGTATCTACTTATTTATGTATGTGGGGGTCAACGCCGTCATAGGGCCACATGGGCGATGCGTCATTTGGATGATATTTAATTAATTTCCTTCCTTCCCGGGCACGCACAACATTCTGGAAGAGAACAGTTATTGAAATGCCCGCGGGCGCCATTTCGCCTTGTTGCTTCTCTCGCTCTCTCTTCTTTCCTTCCTTCCCCCTTCGTTTGGTTCATTCATTTGCACCCAAAATAGGCATGTCTTTACCGTTGCTCCGTACCACGTTGTAACTGAACGAAAAAGTAGCATATGTACGTATGTACAGAGCATGTAACACCGAAAATCACTTAATCGCCGAATAAACTAAAATATAATTCAGATAAAGCCCAATTCGATGAGGTTTGCGCTTTGTCTGCTTGCCTGTAAATTATCTAATCACATGGATTTTTTCGCGTACACAAATTACAAAATCATCTTTAAACACACAATTAGAATAATTTCCATGAATTGGCGCTAGCTGAAAAGTTTACGTACTTTTGTTTCAAATATTGTTTACATTTAACAATAACAAAAATAGGCGAATTACTCCCCGTTGGTCGTGAGAAGCGTTTGTCCACTGCTTCTGCCTTTTGTTTGTGCGGTGCGATGCGGCGTTGGCAACGCAAAAATATAAAAACTAAATAAACAGAAGAACAGAACAGAACCGTCCGTCCGCACGGAAAAAAGGGCAATGACGAGCAGCTGGCGACTATCAGCGGTTTTAACGAATGCCCGCCGCCATGTACATAAGCTTTTTTGCGGGTGTGTTTGTGTATGTGGGAATGTACAATTCCGAATAATACCGATTGCACACGAGAGGAATCAACAAGTGTAATCAATGTACATATGTAAATAATTTAAATGCATATGTACATTAACATATGTACAAATGTTTATCGCATGTGCAATCTCCAAAAAATATATTTTCTACCACCTCTTGCATTTTCCTGTAAACTTTTTAAAAAGCTTCCACTCCCCCGCCTTTGGGAAGCACATTTATCAAAAAATCCTCTGCATTCTCTAGTATTCTATAAAATAGTTATGATTTCCAGTTTATTTCTGTTGGGTTTATTGGTTGTACATTGGTAAAATGTATGCTCCCACAAAATTGAAAAAGAAAATTACCAACTAACGCGCGAATCGGGAACACTTAGGCGACCAGGGCAGAGGCGGTGCTCGACTCGTATTTCCAGTTGGGTGGCAGAACGCTTTTAGTCTTGTAGTAGCGGGCCAGACGGTGAATTCTGGACTCGACCAGAATAAGACGGAACTTGCCGTCCTTGTCCTTGCGGTTGCGCTCCAAATGCTTGCGGATGGCAACGGCCTTCTTGATCATGTGGTAAAGATCCTCGGGGATGTCGGGCTTCAGACCCACCGACTTCATGATACGCAGGATCTTGTTTCCATTGACGAATCGGACCTGGGCAACGCCATGGGAGTCACGCAAGATGATACCTGGAAGCAACACAACACGAACGTTAACATAACCTCAAACAACAAACACACACACAAACAAATTACCGATTTTCGATGGGGTCAGACCCTTCTTGCCGAGCTTCTTGATCTGATCCTTGACATCCTCAGCGTTCAGCTTCAGCCAGGATGGCACTGTGCGTCTGTAGGGCAGAGCTGATTGGGAAATACCCTTGCTACGAAGAAAATAATTTTGTTAGTTCATGTCTACAGGCGGCTGCTCTGTCAGTGTGAATACGTCTGCACCATGTGCTTGCCTTGGAGAACAATTTTAGGCCGAGACCAGGGCCCACGCACTAAATGTAACATAATAATTGGATTGTCCCCTGGGGCAGGCACATTTTGCAAATGTATTTCTGCGCGGAGCTGCATTTGAAACCATAAAAAATTGCATTTTTACCCAGGAGCGTGCATACGACCCATCTTGATAGTGTAGTTTTTTTTACCGAAAAGAAAGTGGAGACTTTTGGCACGTTGACAGCTCTACACTTTTTGGAGTTGCTCTGACGGACGTATCGATAGTATCGGTTTGACACTGTGTCGTGAAGTATAATCAATGTGATGCTATTTAAATTAATCCAGCAACTTTTCAAATAAACCTTATAATCAGGAATATAATGAGACGTTAAGTTGCAAAATACCTGAGCACAACTATCGCTTAAGAACAATTCTGACAGCTAATCTCTACAAAGTTTCAGAGTTGCTTTGGCTGGTGTTTTCCGATATCTCATCGCGTACATAAATTAATAAAAATGCAATCAAATAAATACAACGATTTGCTGGACCGACTAGAAAATGAGGAATTGGAGGTGAGTAGCATAAAGCAAATGATTTAACTTTATTTTTACATGCGTTTCCACAGCAAGTCGAGCTGGGAGCTGAAGTCTATCAACAACTGCTGGCGATTTATCTCTACCAAAACAAACTGTTAGTGAAACGAATGCTTTGTGCCCAACGCCGAATATTTGCAACATTCAATCTCTTTTTAGTGCCAATGCCAAATTGTTGTGGATGCGTATACCAGACAAGTTGAAGGAGGACAAAGAGCTGCTACATTTAAATCAGCTAAATCTTGCCCTGCAGAACAATAACTTTGCCGAATTCTTTCAAAAGATCAGGTACGATTGGTCCGAGTGCGTCAAGCCAGCCATGGAGGATCTCTTGGGTAAGGAGTGCCAGCTATGAGTGTGATCCGATTTAAAACTGTATTTGTACAGTGAAACAGCGGGAGGATCTCTTCTTGCTGACCGGAAACGCCTATGTTTCCATCTACCAGAACAATCTGCTTAAAATGGCACAAATGACTGAGGATGAGCTGAAAAATGCCGGCGAAGCCTTAGATTGGACCCGGGAACAGGATGGAGATGATGTTATCTGGCTGCCCAAGGCCAAGGAAATTCCGCCCACAGGCGGCAACGATGATCAGTTGCTCAAATTAACCGAGTTTGTAACATTCTTAGAGAATTAAATGAATAAAATTCACTCCCAAATTAAACCCATGGATTTTTGGTATTTTGCAAATGCGTCCAGTATTTTTTTTAGTATTTTGCCTGTGAGAACTAGAGCTGCAAAAACTGCTATGTTAATAACGATATTTTTATAATTGTGCGATGCATCGATGTTTTTTTTTATCATCGATATTTCACTGCATTTTTTTCTTCTTCCTTTTTGACTAGTTTTTTTTTACCTGTTAGATATGATTTCGCCTTATCGCCTTATGTTATGTGGGTTAACCAATAACAATGCCGTCACATTTAGTCAACATTTACGTTTTACGCTTTGGCCGTTTTTGCTTGAACCTTATTATGTAAACAATCCAATGAAAAAGACCTCTGAAAACTAGCCAATATTGTAGAAAATTTATGTATCTATCAGATAAAATTATTTGTTTAGTGCTGAGAGGGCCAACTAGCCAGTAATACTAGACTGAATATCAAAATCATGGAATACGATTTCAATCAATAAAATAGAACGTTAACCCATTGTCGACCAGGGTGGTATTTAATATTTCCACGAAATTTACGTAACTTTAACATATTTTACGCATTACAGGTGAAAGATGTCGGTGGTCATTTTTGTTTTGTAAGCAAAGAGGAGGATGGAGCTACAAGGAGCCTTCACAAACAGTATTATTTTCCGCGGTTTAACAAAGGGCGCTCAACTTTTTAAATAGAGGGGTGTTAAGTAGGTTAAGTCTCGTCGGATCGCCGGATTGCCCTGGTTTTTCTGCCCTGGCTACTATGGCCCTATTTTTTGATGGTATTTTTTATCGTTATCGTCACGGTCACGTCAGAGTGAAAAAATAGTAATTTCAGCAAACGAAAGAATATTTTGTAATATATGTGAACAATTGAGAATAGAAATTCAACAAGCTAGCGAAATTATTTCCCTGTACAGTCCACATTGTGAGCGGCAAGGCAGCTAAATCAAGTTGGTTACTTGCTAGAAAAACAGATTTTCAGTGCGTGTGTGTGAAAAGAAAAAATGGCAGCGAGCGACAAATCAGTCGATGATTCTCTTTATCCCATTGCGGTATTAATTGACGAGTTAAAGAACGAGGATGTGCAGGTTAGTATCCGTTTGGTGTGCATAAACTAAAGTTAGTTACCAAAATCCGCAAACCTAAGTTAGAATTCTAAGAAAATGGCAGTGTCCTGCACCGTCTGTATATTGGTGCAAAAAAAATGCGTCATTTGTATGCATAGCTATGTATGTGTGGGTGGGTGTCGCTCGCATTTTCATCGATGATTTTTTGTGTACTTTTTTAATGAGCAACTAAATTAAATTTCTCCCCATTCCACCCCACCCGTGCCAATACGCAGCTGCGCCTCAACTCCATAAAGAAGCTGTCGACCATTGCTTTGGCCTTGGGCGAAGAGCGCACACGTTCCGAGTTGATACCGTTCCTAACCGAGACCATATACGATGAGGATGAGGTTCTTTTGGCACTGGCCGACCAACTGGGAAACTTTACAAGTAAGCAAATGACAAACCGATTTGCACAACAATTCGGATTCTATTAATACCTGTGCTTGTAAATAGGCCTTGTTGGCGGTCCCGAATTCGCCATGTATTTAATACCGCCCCTCGAGAGTTTGGCCACTGTCGAGGAGACTGTGGTGCGGGACAAGGCTGTTGAATCTCTACGCACGGTGGCGGCCGAGCACAGTGCCCAGGATCTGGAGATTCATGTGGTGCCAACGCTGCAGCGTCTCGTCTCTGGTGACTGGTTCACCTCCCGCACCTCCGCCTGCGGCCTCTTCTCGGTCTGCTATCCACGCGTCACACAGCCCGTCAAGTCGGAGTTGCGTGCCAATTTCCGTAAGCTCTGCCAGGATGAGACCCCGATGGTGCGACGTGCAGCTGCCAACAAGCTGGGCGAGTTTGCCAAAGTCGTGGAGACGGAATATCTAAAGTCTGACTTGATACCAAACTTTGTCCAATTGGCCCAGGACGATCAGGTGCGTAAACCACACAAAATATTAGAAGACATTTATCATTTAGACAACCCAACCCTTAGGACTCTGTTCGTCTGCTGGCTGTGGAGGCTTGCGTTAGCATTGCCCAGCTGCTGCCCCAGGATGATGTTGAGCACGTAAGTCCAATCAGCTTGCCAGAATGGTTTCATATCTGACTAATAGCTAATATGTCTTCGTTTAGCTGGTTTTGCCCACGCTGCGTCAGTGTGCCAGCGATTCGTCGTGGCGCGTCCGCTATATGGTGGCCGAGAAGTTTGTTGATCTGCAAAAGGCTGTGGGACCGGAAATCACACGCGTAGATTTGGTGCCGGCATTCCAGTACTTGCTTAAGGATGCCGAGGCCGAGGTGCGCGCTGCTGTGGCCACCAAAGTCAAGGACTTTTGCGCCAATCTGGACAAGGCCAATCAAGTTCAAATCATCTTGAGCTCCATCTTGCCGTATGTCCGCGATTTGGTCTCCGATCCGAATCCACATGTCAAGTCGGCTCTGGCCTCGGTCATCATGGGTTTGAGCCCAATGCTGGGCGCCTATCAGACAGTCGAGCAGCTGCTGCCCCTTTTCCTCATCCAGCTGAAGGATGAGTGCCCGGAAGTGCGTCTCAATATCATCTCGAACCTGGATTGCGTCAACGATGTCATCGGCATTCAGCAGCTGTCGCAGTCCCTTCTGCCCGCCATTGTCGAGCTGGCCGAGGACTCCAAGTGGCGCGTGCGCTTGGCCATCATCGAGTACATGCCCGCCCTGGCCGGTCAGTTGGGTCAGGAGTTCTTCGATCAGAAGCTGCGCGGCCTCTGCATGGGCTGGCTGAACGATCATGTGTATGCCATTCGCGAGGCGGCCACTCTCAACATGAAGAAGCTTGTGGAGCAGTTCGGTGCCCCCTGGGCCGAGCAGGCCATCATCCCAATGATCCTGGTCATGTCACGCAACAAGAACTATTTGCACAGTGAGTGTGGGGGGGAAAAGTCCGCGGACTCTAGAGATTCTCTAACCAATGTGTTTGCTTTAGGAATGACCTGCTTGTTCTGCCTGAATGTTCTGGCTGAGGTTTGTGGCACGGATATCACCACTAAACTGTTGCTGCCCACAGTCCTGTTGCTCGCCGCCGATCCCGTGGCCAATGTACGCTTCAATGTGGCCAAAACATTGCAGAAGATTTCCCCGTTCCTGGAGGCCAGCGTCATCGATGCCCAAGTCAAGCCCGCACTCGACAAACTAAATGTGGATTCAGATGTCGATGTTAAGCATTTCGCTGCGCAGGCTATAGCCGGTATAGCAGCAGGTAAGCCACATATGCCCCTACCCCAGACCAACCCCACCCCACCCCGGGAGTTCTTCAATAAGAGAAAAGATGTACAGAATTGGGTATTGAGAA
Organism: Drosophila obscura; assembly: GCF_018151105.1. NCBI lineage: Eukaryota > Metazoa > Arthropoda > Insecta > Diptera > Drosophilidae > Drosophila > Drosophila obscura. The sequence goes on along the minus strand of NW_024542766.1, from coordinate 5,298,328 downwards.
CCTCCGGAATAATTACATGCCCACTCTCCACCAGATGAATCAAAACTATTCCCGCTAAGATCATATCAAGAAATTTGGGATTCATGCTGCCAGCTCACTTCCTCATAAGAGAGATGTGGTGGCAAGTGGTGCTGGCATTCCATTCGCGCCGAATACCCAAAACTCGTACATCTTTCAAGAGAACCCTTGTCCGTCTGATTTCTAATTTAAAATTGATATCCATTGCCATTAGAGATGGAAATGAATGTGTTTAGAACGGCGGTGCCGCCGTGCATGGGTGCTAAAATTGAAGCAGCAATGGACTCGAAGCTGATTTCGGAAGCGCCGGCATTGATGACGGGCCCTAACGATGGTGGCATTTTAGGAGGAGATGGAGCAGCAGATGATGAAGCATTGGTCAGCCAGGATCGAGAGTCGAGAATTGAATTGGAATGTTAGAGGATGAGTAGCCAAAAAATCAAGAAATGTGCCGCCTGTTCTGTGCCACCCCATTGCCAATGCCAAAGCCAAAGCCAGTGATGATGTTTTTAACACCCTGCCCCCTCACCAACACAGTCAAATGTTTTCCCAATCATTATACGAGTGCTGCTACATACAATTGTTTGTTAAATTAAAATGTTATATCTACCAAAAATACTAATTTGAAACTAATATTTGATCACAAATACTTTTCTTGTCTCTTTCCCGGTATTTCATCCACGTGGCTGTCGTTTTATTTTGTGTACTTTTGTGAAATGTTGTTTTTGTTTACAGCGTAATCAATCTTCTTGCATCTTTTTTATTCTATTTTTAAACTGTATGTATTTAACGCCGGCAACAAAACACACACATATTATATGTAGCAACAACACTTAAAAATGGAAACTTGTAGTGGATATGCCCCCATGCCCCCACAGCGCGAGGAGGTGTTTAACGCCTGCAGCAGATGCTGGCTGACGATGGCGAAGGAGTCGGAGTTGGAGTCGAATCACGTTTTGAGTTTGCAGTTTATGGAGGAGAGAAGGAGAGCGAAGAGAAGCGGAGCGTAGCGGAGCCATCAATGCCAGCATGGGAGGAGGAGGAGGAGAAGGAGGAAGAGCCACAAAAATCGCAACACAGAAAACAAAATTTAATTACATACTTATATTATATGATAAACAACCTTACCACATAAGCATAAATTCATTATTAAAACGCATTGTAGAGTTGAAACATTTGAGCGCATCTGAATGCAAAAAAATAAAAAGTAAAAATAAAACAAAATTGTAGCAAAACAGTATGAAATTGCAGGCTATTAAATCTATTTACCCAGCTTAAAATCAATGAGTACTATTAATAGAACATAAGTTTCCCTTTACTATCTCTTTTTTAGACTTGCAAAAGTATCTTTAAGACTACAAAAAACCTTAAAAAAAACCCTATGTATTCCCACATATGGTGTTGAGATAGTTTATATGGCATTTAATCTCTAATCTTCTGCTAAATGTTTGTGTCTGCTTTGAAAGCTTTTTACTAAAATCTACCACACCCATAAGATAGCATTTAAAATCAAATAGTACCCGCCCCGTGTCGATAGTTTCCAAAGTGATATCATAATCGCACCTGTGCGATAGTTTTTGTCTGTTTTCAGGTTTTGTTTCGGCGACCGCGCGAGTTGCTTCACTTCAGCGAGAGATCAGTCGAACTTTTGCGACGGCGTGGTTCGACCGCTTTTTCTGTTGTCTATTTCGGTGGTTCGTTTGGCCTGGCCTGCGCTGCGCTGCCTCTCCATCTGCTCTCGCAATCGACGCGGTCCAAAAGTCATTCATTCGAAAAGCGTCTGTAAATATTTACTGGGCAATACAATACCACGCAGAGTGCCTTCGTAAGTGTCATTTTGAATCGATAATCTAATCGTTCAGACTTGGAATATTGCCCATCTAAGTACAAGCCGGAACGGAAAGTCAAATGGGGGGGAATAACAGATGCAAATTGGTTTTGGCTAAACGGGGTGGAACCAATCAATCCATTGCCTGTACATTGTTGTTATGTGTACTCACAGCGGGTCATTCATTATAATCAAATTCCTACTGCTGGCTGTCGCAATCTCCGTGTCCGTGTCCGCTTTGTTCCCCCCCCAACGTTGCGACAGCGCAACAAGTGTCTACAGTCCGGCCGCCTCGTCGCACAATTAATTACGAGAATATGTCAGAAATCCGCTATACTGCTATACGCTTTTAATATTACTTTTCTGGCTGCGCTGTGCTTAAAGTGGCTGCCGCGTTTTATGGACCGAGCTTGGCGCTGTGCTCTGTCCTGTCCCCCCCCCCCAACACACATGCATGTATTCCTATCAATGCTCTAATTTCCCCCCGATAAGCGTGAATCTAAATTGAAGTGTCTCTTTATTTATAAAGCCGAATTTACAACAAACACGAAATGAAACAGCCGGTACTTCAATTACAATGGGCTCGAGTGCTCGAGGCAGGGCCGTGTGCCGCGCTTTGATTTCAACACACAACAATTTGTACAAAACTATGACGAAAATGTGTGTGTGGCATTGCTGTAATATATCCAAGAGTGTGTGCATATTTAAGCATTATTGTTTGGTTTGTTCATACACAGTGCCCTGCCTGCCTGCTCTGTCTGCCTGTCTGCTCGGGTTAAGGTAATCCATGCCATTAGGCCGACAGTGAACTCAACATTATGTGGAAATGAATGGGCCAGTAAACCCTGAATAATGATGGAACTATTATGGCATGTCTCATAGCACAGATCAATTTCAAACGGTGTTGCACTTCGATCTCTTGCATTCGGTTTAATCGATTCAAATTTCAATGAATGCTAAAGCAACACTGAGCTGCGCTTCAAAAAAGCTGTTCTTGCATGCCTGACCGAAAAGGAAAGGAAAGACTTGGCTTTCAAAGCTAATTGCAATAATTGCATTGCTTAAGATAATTCTTATGCAATATGTATGGATGATTGAAGCCGATTGAGACGTGTTCTTGTGTCATTCGAAAGGCAATTGCAAGATTGGCTGCCAGACTTTAATGTAGATCACTGAGTGAGATATAGAGGTTTAACTGGGGAAAGAAGTTCCGAATTTCATACAAATTTAATTCTGACGATTTTTCTGCTATTCTTTTTTATAATTTTTTAATGTTGCAGGTCAGTAAAAAATTGTAATTTTTGTAATTAGTTTTTGCGTTGAGATTTGAGATAACTTTGAAAATGTTTTATGGCAAAGTTTGACGACAGAAATAATGGGATTTAAATTTGCTTTGCTAATGAAATTGTTAGGTCTCTTTTGGTTTTATTCGATTCTACATAGTTAATGCCCTCTGCATGGGTATATAAATAGCACATGTCC